>NW_012130069.1:352875-374035 GCF_000143395.1 Atta cephalotes | reverse complement strand
CATATATATATATATATATATATATATATATATATATATATATATTTGCATACGACTCAAAATAAAAAGTTTACTTAAATTTATATAATAAATAAATAAAAATAACAATTAATAAATTATTAGTATAATAATTAATGAACTAATTGTTAGGTCGCGTAAAACGGTTTTCATCGTTTATAGAAGAGTTTAAAGAAGGAATATTCATGTATCAGCTTGGAACCAAACCTTTTATTAACATATTTAAGCCAAAATATTTGGAGGTAAATAAAATCCATTTACTAACAGAAAATAACATCCGTTATTTTTTACAATAATTAATGTATTATAGAAGCAGTGATTATGATAAAAGTATTTTTTATACTATAATAAAATAAGACATTTTCGAGCATCATAAAACGGTGCTCATAATTCATTCTTAAGAGATTTTAATTCAATAGTAAATATAAAAAAAGAAGAAAGAAGAAAGATTATGCAAGATTTTTTTATAATCGTTACTATTATGATGTATAGTAATTAATCTTTAGCACACATAATGATTTTCCGATTTTTTAAAATACAGTGATTCATTCATATTAATTCGTTCAAGTTAATTTTCATCATTTTTACAATCATACAAAAATTAAATCTTGCATATTTTTGCATTTTGATATTTTTGAAAAAGTATAAAATTGTTTATTAAAAAAAAAGAGAAATCTTGACTTTTAACATCTACAGGTAAAAATCTTTTTGTTGTAGAATTTTAGAATTGTTTAGAATTTTATTTGAATTTTATTTTATAAGATGGTTGTATCGCAAAATGACTTTTCTTAAGATGTTTGAAACTTTTGCTAATTAAAGCTTGATGATATTTTCTATATATTTTAAGGGAGGAGGAGGGGAGATAACCCAGGCATGTTCGAAAAATAATTATTTAGTCAAATTCTCCTGCTCTTGTATTCTGTAACTTGTTATGCAATTATTATATGTTTATAACGATACATGACGAGTTACAGAATTCCTGCAGGCCCCCTATTTTGTATCTTGTAAATTTGTTTAAAGAAATTAAATTTTTTTTAAAAAGCATTTATTTTTAACAGATCGGATTTATTGTTACAATTACAGCAGAATGGAGATTTATTATTATAGCAAAATAATTTATAGATTTAATAAAATTGCTTTTGATAAATTAATTGATTTAATAGTATAACTTTTGTTCATAACTAATAAAATTGATTGTAGCATAAATATATAAGTACATTATATCAGTAAAAAATACGTTGCATCTAATTTCTGAATATTATTATGTTTCTTTCAAATTTTTACAGCTTATTTTTCCTAGCACCGTAAATATCACAAAAGGAGACTCTTATGATCTGCTGAAACCTTGGTTGGGCAATGGACTTTTAACATCTACAGGTAAAACAAAATCATATATTACCTTTATATTATTTTCTCTTTATATTACCTTATCTTATCTTCATGTTACATATCTTTTTGTCGTATGTTTAGAGTTTTACTTAAGGTGGCTGTATCGCAAAATGAGTTTTTTTAAGATCTGTTTGAACTTTTACTACTTTTAATTAAAGATAATGATATTTTTTGTACATACATTTTAAGGACAGAGGGGAGGGGTAATCAAGCATGTTTGAAAGATAATTGCATTTGAAGTTAGTACTTTTAACATATGCTATAGATAAGGAGCTCCCTGTGCTAGACAAAGAGCGACAGTACATTTCAATTATAACGCAAAAACGGTATTTAGAAATTCGTTCAAAAATTAAGGGACTATAGATAAATATTATACGAATCTCTGAAACCGAAGAAAATGGGAGGTAACTAGACAAATATTAATATAAAATCTTAGAAAGGTTTATTACTTACACTCACTTCACTAATCAACTCATTCTCAAATACCGCACAATGGAGAAATAAAAATTGTTAAAAAATTGCAATCTGTAACAATTTTTGAACAGTAATTTTTCTTCATCACTGCGTTGGCGCTTCGGGCGATACTGACCTGTTTCGCGTTGTGAAATTGGTACTGAATCTTTCATTATTTAACACACTTTATGGAAAGAGAAACATAAAATATGTTAAACAAGGAAAGATTCAGTACTAATTTCGCGATGCGAAAGTCAATATTCATAATCGATTCTTGCATATAAGACTGTCTTAAGTACAATCTTAAGATATCATAAATCAATCCGAGGACTGTATTATCACCTTAAGACATTATTTAAAACTGTTTTAAAATAAAAACGGACTGCCCTATATATGAATATTACCCTATGTTTAGTGTTTCACAGTTGGCAGCCTTTTTCCTGACGCGATATTCATAGACAGAGACAGCGAAGATTTAATGGTCAAAGTATCGCTACAAATATTTTTAAGCATTTGATAGACCAATTAGAAGAACGAATTTTACAAACTGACAAATTAAAAAACGCTTAAAGCGTTTGCAGCATCGCATTGACCATACCCTTAGAGAGAGATGCTTGCAAATTAAGCACACTATGTTATCTCTTCCATTATGACCGTAGATACGTTCGACAATATAAATCTGAGATGCGAGTTAGCAGATGGCAAGCTTGATCACGTGATCTTCGAACAATCCGAGTGCCAAGAATTAATTCTGAACGCTACTGTAAATTGTCCTTTAAGGTTAGATTATAAAATGAAAATATTTATTTTTATGAATAAATAATATCTTATTAATTGAAAATTTCTTTCGCTTTACTAGAAACTGATAATAGTCTTATCTAAAAATAGATCGTTACACATGAATATAGCAGATTCATATGCAAGATGTGTTTTCTTAAAAGAAAATATTATATTGCAAAATAAATTTCAGCAATTTATAAGTTATATTACTTGATTTATTCGTTAGAATTTTTAATATATTAATATAATTTGATTTTATTTCATTCTATATGTGCAAGCTTTGATCTAAAAATTAACTAGCAAATTCTTTGTTTTCAAATACGTAACTTCAAATTCATAAAGAGGAAAAGAATTAAAAATTTACTTTCCTCGTTAAATATTGTACATAATGTACTCCATCAATTTCTATTTGATAGCATTTGTTTCAACGTTTATAGACTCAGACATTATAACAGTTCACACTATTTGTAAAATAGAAATATTAAAAGAGATGAATGTACATTATGTGTTAACGAATCAGAATCATGTTTATATCATCATAAATATACAGGTTATGAATTTAATTTAGGCGCGAAAATCTGCGAGCTCGGTCTTTGAATCCGGAATGAATCGAGCAGCTCGATTGGTTCTAGAAATGTTAATACCGAATGCAGATGAGATGACATTTAGCAGAAAGATACGAGTTGCCGAATGATTTTAGAGGATAAAAAAGTAAACAGACGCTTCCGGCATTGCAAATGCACCTCGTATCTAATAATAAGTAGTATGGTCGACAAAAATGAGAGAGAGAGAGGGATCGTGGAAGATCAATCTCCCTCTCATTCTTCTTTTTTGTTATTAACTTTGGAAAGATATAAAGATTAGTCTTTTACGATCTTTCTTTCTTTTTGTCGAATATACTATTTAGATATGATCGAGCAATCCATGCTCTATGTCTTTGTGTCGACTGCTGGAATAGCACTGTTATAGCAATATGCGGCGCAATTCGTTGGCATGATGATGATGGATATAAATTCTGTATAAAGTATGCAACATTTAATGCAAAGCATGAAATAATAGATAAATATTCACAAAACATTGAAGAATGAGTTTACTAACTTCACAGCAGTCGATAAGAGTCAATATTGACAGTAAATTTAATATAGTTACTACGAATTGCTCCAGTCAATTAGAGAACTACATGGATCACGTGACACTTTCCGAATCTCTGTTACACTATAGAGTACCGATGACTATGCGCACGCACGCACGCACACACGCATGTACGCATATAATGTAAATTGATACAATTTGGAACATAGAACAATTTCAAACAAAATAAAATAATCCACTTTTCAAGATTTAAGTTTGATCTCTGATCTTATTACATGGAGGATACTGAAGGATACTAAATAGGAAAAAATCAAATTTAAACTTCAAAAAAGGGAATTAAAATTTTATTTTGTTTGGAATTGTGCTAAATTGTACTTCACCTTCAGATATACATATATAGAATGGACTATTTAAAATGTTATAAGTAGTAGCTGTGTGTTATTCCTAAAAGTATTCGTTGAATCAAAAATATGTAAACAAAAGTTTTATGTTTCGAGGGTGACATAAGATGCGGTTTGAGCTTATGTGACGTTGTCAAGATCACTTTGAATTTTTTAAATGGAACCCCCAATTTTTCATTATATATTCTTGTAACTTATCTCGAGAGCTTTTCAAAATAATATTTAATAAAATATTTTTTTATTAAATATTTTTCGAGTTATAAGGCTTGAAACTTACAGGACCGCCGCGGTCTTAACATTACTCAAGATGTCCGACCGACGATTAAACTTGAATGTTGTTTAGGATTATGACCTAGATAACATTTGTTAATTGGAAACTTTGTTTTCACTGAAATTTCATTTTTACATAAAAATGAAAATAAAAGATATAGCTTCCAATGATCTTAAGTTTGACAAATGTTATCTAGGTTGTGATCCTAAATTTAACATTCAAATAAACATTCAAGAAATTTTAATCGTTGGTCGGACACCTTAAGCGCATTCTACAATGCAGTAGTAAGACTGCAATAGTAAGAGGGAGTAAAATATAGCGTAAAGCATTAAGACCGGGAGTAAGCGAAATGGTTCTCATTTCGTACGCCTTATTACTTTACTGCCAGCCAAGCAAAGCTTATTATGAGATAAGGCGCGATAAGGCGCGCAAGAACTTCTTACTTTCTACTGCTTACTATTATTGTAGAATGGGCTTTAAGTAATACTGATGTCGGCGGGACAGTATAACTTTGAAACCTTATAACTTGAATCGAAAAGTGTTTAATGAAAATATATTTTATCATAGTGTGTGAAAAGCTTTCGAGTTCTTGATAAGCTATAAGAATATGTAACGAAAAATTGGAGTTCTATTTAAAAAATTCAAAATAATTACTTATTCTGATCTTAATAACGTCACCCAAGGTCAATCATCTTATGTCTCTCTCGAAATCAAAAACTTTTATCTAAACATATTTTTCATTCGATGTATACTTTTAGAGATAATAGCTTGTAACACTTTAAATGCTCCATTCTATATAAATATTTATATTCTGACACAAAAAAATAGTATATTTTAGTTCTTATGATTTATCTAAATACATCGCTACGCGTCGCTGATTGTATATTTATTCAGATTATTGCTTGTTGCTTGTGTATCTGAAAATTGTATTAGTTTGGTTTACTGAAAAGGTAACGAGCGTTGTAGCAACTATCCTCGGCCTATGTTATTAAAAAGTGTTATACATATTTAGAGTTGGTTGTGATGTCATGTGTAATCTGCGAGTCATTTATTTTTAAATAATGAGCACAGTAAGTTGTTTTATCGCCCAGAATGGATTCCGATAGGAATTATTCAATTATTCTTTAGATTTATATTGTGTTTCCTAAGGAAAACGGAGAAATGACGTTTTTATTAAAAAATTCGTCTGAAAGTAGAAAAACACAGAATATTTCTACTATTTTAAAAATTAAATCTATAACAAAAACCTATAACATGTTTTTTAAATTAACTTTGTAACTCTTTTTTGCAATTCTACGTAAGTAAACTATATTTGAATTTTTAGGTAAACAATGGTTCCATGATAGAAAACTCATCGGACCAACGTTCCATTTTAGTATATTAGACCAATTTGCTGTGGTACTATCTGAAAAAGTAGAGATCCTGACAAAATGTTTCGAAAAAACAATAAAAGACAATCCAGGGAAAGCCGTTGATGTTTTTCCTTTTATAGTCAATGCTACTCTTGATATTATCTGCGGTAATGTAGCATATTTTTAATTACAATATATAATTATAATATTTTTTTGTGAAGAAATGTTTGTTGCACAGTATGTTTTATGCTGTAAATTATGCAAAGTCTCGTCCGGATGGATATATGTAGTAACATTCTGTTGCACTAACAGGAAATTTAAAGCTTGATAAGAAAAAGATTGACTATCAGACGGCATCAAATGTGCATGCGCGGGCACGTCTTCATTGTTTTCCTATTGTACGTTTCCTCGTATGACAATTTTACTAATCTTTTTTCTCTTCATATAATGAAAAAATCAGAACGTAATTCAAAAAAGAAGAAGAGCTTTTCATCGAAGGACCATCTTGCAGCTCTCCAAGAGATCTTACGTCTTATAGATGTTCTCTCATAGAGAGACATAGAGAGGCTGGTCGGTCTCGCTTCTTCTTTTTACCCTTATCGGTGTCTCCTTTTCGCTCTGAATGTGATGATCGAATGTCTCTATCGAGTTGAGAGTTGCTTGATCGCGAAACCGATTTCTCTTCTGGAAACTTCAGACTTCGATGAAGATTTTTTTGGTAGCGCCGAATCAGGAGGGGCCAAGAGAGATCCGCATATTATAGGCGTGTATGTATTTACTGGATCTGTATTTGTAAAATGCAGATAGACAATCGTCACACCTTTCTATTTTTAGTTAGAGGATTCTCTCCTCCTTTTTGCTTGTTAATTAATGAACGAGTTAATCTTTTCTCTTCCAATTTCTCCTGCTACTCTATCTGATTTACCTACTTCTGTGGGATTAAAGGATAATGCGAATGCTCTGATAACAAAACTGTTTGGTTCTAAGCTTGTTGATGTCAACATTCAGCCTTGGAATCTGATCAGGAAGTCCTAATGAAGAAATATTCTTCTTCCAAGACTCTTTCTTTTCTGAGAGCTCTTAGATTGAATCCGGAGTGCAGATCAGCTTTAAGAAATAATTCTATCAAGAGAAATGATTTTAACTGTAAGGATCACGACAGATTGTTTTGTGTAGGAAAAGCTATTTCCTGAAGTCAGATCTACAACATTCACTAGGCCTTGATGCCCGATTAGTCATTTCTAAAATCAACGATGGAGACTAAGATATATTAACTAATCTTTTTTACCGTCTATCTCTTTCTAGAAGAGCTCAGATTAAGAAATCAGCTCTTAATCTAAAAGCTCTTGCCAAAAATATGGCTGATACTTTCCCTGTTTTTTGGTACTTTCTTCGGTGAAATTAAAATTCTGAAAATAGCCAATGGTGACATTGTCATTCCATTGGCTACTCCTACAATATTCTTCTTTCAACAATTAAGACAGTGTTACATACATTAAAGAGAAGAGTGTTAATAATTAATAGGTAATCAAGAATTTAAAACGATAAAATTATATTTGAAGAAATTATATTCGAAGAAAATAATTATTGTCATATGGAATCCTTGAGACTTTGTAAGACTTTGTATGGAAAACACGAAATTTCCAGATTCACATATTTCCTGATTTCAATTTTCGCAAGTCTGTTATAAAAACTACTCGATGTAAATTTATAACAATTATTGAATGGTTTCTGGTAGGTAAGAATTATCACAAAATGACATGAATTATGACAAAATGTTTTAGAACAGGACTCGGCAAAATTGCACTTCTCGGCCGATTTTCGCCGGTTCCGCCTTCCGCTATTCCCCTCACCTCTCGCCCCGCGTTCAGTTGAAATGCCACTCGACGTTTAGAAACGTATAACGCATAGATATGAGATCCACCTGCTTTGGGTACTCACGCTATAAACTTCATTGTATTTTTTTTTCGTTCATTACATAACTAAGATAGAATGAAGCAACGCATAAGATTGAGTGCTCGACAATTATGCAGTCTCGTTCGGATAGACAATCCCACCCACCCGCTCAAAATAAGCAGATCTGGGCTTTAAATTTATGAAGATTCGTACCCGTATACGCGCAGTTGGTGCCGCTTGATATTCAACCTTTTTCCTTTCAAGCTTTAAATTTCCTGTTGGGGATAGTGCAGCGGAATGCTATCACATATGTTCATTCGGATGACATAATTGGAGACATAATTGGAATCAAATTTCACAGTAAGATTGTTCAATTAATCAACTCATTTTATCACTCATTCTATGGATAGTAACAAAGAAAGAAATATATTAATTTAAATTCTAGTATTATAAATGACTAAGGATTATCAACAAAATTAGTTTTTTATTATCTTACAGAAACGGCAATGGGTGTGGATGTACAAGCTCAAGAAGTCGTAAATAAATATGTATCAACAGTACATCAGTCAGTTTTTATAAAATTCTTATAATATTATTAATAAAATAGTTAATGATTTATTACTTAGAGTCAAGAATTAACAATAAAATTTAATAATTAATTACATATGCAATTTCTATAAGTTGATTTTCAATTATATTTTCAGAGCTTCCCTATTAATAATAGATCGAATGATTCAACCATGGTATTGGATTGACTGGTTGTACTATTTATTGCCTGCAGGGAAACAGTTTAAATCAACGCTTGATATATTACATGGATTTACAAAAAAGGTATATTATAGGAACTTTAATAACACATGTATTTATATAGACTTAACATTTAAGTATAATGTTTAAGTTTCACTACTTTTTTTACTTCATTAAAAGAAATTTCATGTACAATTAATATGATAAATTATAGGTAATAAGTAAGAAAAAGGTTGAGCGACAGTCGCAAAATACGAAACTCGAAAATGAAGATAATGAATTTAATATAGGTGAGATAAATTTTAATTATATTTCATTCATTATACATATCTTTCTATTTTGTAAATATTTCTTAGTTAATAAAACTTATCACTATTGTATCAGATAAGCGAAAAAGAAAAGCGTTTTTAGATTTATTATTGGACCAAAATGAGAAAGACGACACTCCTTTGACTGATGATGAATTGAGAGCACAAGTCGATACGTTCATGTTTGAGGTGAGACATTCGAAGTTAAAATTTTCTAATTTTTAATATAAAATTTTCTCTTATTAATTTCTCGGCAATATCTGTGTAAATAGAAAGTATATATAAAATAATATGAAATTATAATAGGGACACGATACAACTGCTGTTGCCATAACCTGGGCATTGTTCCTCTTGGGCAATAATCTCGAGCATCAGGAAAAAGTTCACGAAGAACTTGAGGAAATTTTCGGAGATTCAGAGGTACAAGCCAGTGTAAAAGAACTGTCGCAATTAAAGTACCTTGAAAGAGTTATAAAGGAGACACTTCGAATATTCCCAAGCGTACCTTTAATCATGAGGAAACTAAAAGAAGATGTAAAACTAGGTAATTTAGTCTATTAATTAAGAAAAATATTTTAAAGAATTTACAATACAGAGTGATTCAGAATAAACGTTTGTCCTTAAAGTATCATATTCCTGACTTAATTTTAAGACAATTTTTGCTTTACGAAAATTTTGTCTGAAACTTAGTTTTCAAATTACGAATTAATTAAAGAAGAAATAGTTAGCTTGTCACGGATGTGTAGAAGAGACAGGCAAGAGCGGCGCTCGCGGTTAGACGCGAACGCTTTAGACGCGAGGTGCATACTGATCGGACTCACACATGTTTATAAAAACACGTTTCTTCTTATTTCTCTACATTATCTCTTTGTCTTTCACATATTTTAAATATGCTAATTAATTCGTATTGTCTAATAATTTCACTCTTTTATTACATTTCTCTAATAATTTTTATCAATGTAATTAAAAAACAATCCGATACTCAAAGGGTTCAATATTCATTTTAATTTCATCATTCTAATTTATAATTTATAATTTAACAAAATTAGCATATTTAAAGTATGTGAAAGACAAAGGCCCGTATTCAGAATGCGCTTTTATTGATAAAAGAGTGTTTTATCTCTAAAATTCTATAGTATGTGTAACGTAAATTGTAGCACGTTAGCGCGCTAAGCGCTCGTTGTAAGTGCGTTCTGAATACGGGCTAAAGAGTGTAGTAAAGGGGAAATAAGAAAAAACTTGTTTTTATATAAACGTGTGAATGTGTCGCGTATCGCGCACAACGAACATCGCGCTGTGCCAGAGGCATTAGAATTAAGTCAGGAATATTATGCATGGTCTACAATGTGCAATAACAGTAATTGATTAAGGAGTAGGCATAGAAATCGACCAATCATAATTGATTGTTTTTCTTACATTCAACTATGATTAGTAGATTTCTACATGTATTCCTTTATCCTGCTACTGCTACTGTCTATTGTAGACTATGCATTACACTTTACACAAACATTTATTTTCTGAATCACTCCATATATAATTTATAAAGAAGTTAAATGTTATAACGCAGAAAAATTAAAATATTTAAAAAATAATATTCATACATACAATTTACTAAAAATTAACAATAAACAAGTATATTTAAAGTATATTTAAAGATTGATAATAACATTATAATAATCTGACAGAAATTTAAGTTTCAAATATTAAAAAAACGTTTATGTGGACAAAGACAATGTTTTATATAGACAAGTACACAGTTCATTTTATCAATTTATTTCTTCTATTTTAGATAGTTATACACTTCCAAAAGGTACTTTAGTTGTATTGGCCATCATGTTAACACATCGAAGCTCGGAGATTTGGCCGGATCCATTAAAATTCGATCCGGATCGCTTCCTTCCAGAAAACTCGCAGAATAGAAATCCGTATGCTTATATTCCGTTCAGCGCCGGACCAAGAAATTGTATAGGTCAAAGATTCGCTCTACTTGAAGAGAAAATCGTATTGACTGCAATTCTCAGAAAATGGAGAGTGAAAAGTGTAAAAACAATCGACACGATTGAGTACGGCAGTTCTCTCATTATGCGCCCAATTGAAGAAGTATTCATACATTTTACGCCAAAGAAATAAACAGTTTCAGCAAATAAAATCAATGTCGTTTTTCCATTATAACAAGGTTTTTCTATCTTTTGATTATTAGTTGAGTTTTGATTTCCTTTTTGATTATTAATGATTTAAAGTTTTCAATTTTACCATTGTTTTAAAGAAGTATTTTGCGGTTTTAAGATATTTTTTGACACTGATTGGTTTATAAGTCAAGAGTCTAGTTTTTGACAAAATATTTTTGTGATCAATTTGCTTGCAATATGTTGATTACAATTATGTTGAACTTTTTTCCTTTCATATAATTTCTTTAATCCTTATCTTTTCATATAAGTTGCTTTTCCATAATTTAATTCGATTAGATTTTATCATAATTTTTAAACATTTTCATCGGTGTTTTATTTTCGATATTGAATAACCTTAATTAAGATGGAGAGAGAGCTCGCTATAACAGATTAATAATCACTTATATTTAATATAAATTTTGTATTTTTGAAGAGGGCTAAAAAATGAACCGAAACATGTAAGCGTGTTGATTTTAATAAACATTATTTGGTTACATTTGGATATTATTTTGCATCGATTACCGCGCCTGATTATCGCTCCTATTTGCCCTTTTTTCACTTAACTTTCTTTTGAGTAAAGAGTCTTCGTGAATTAATTTGCGTTCAGCAACCATGGGAAATCGGGATACCGCAAATTACAGAGTACCATTGAGATACAAAAATCATTGTTTTTAAAGTATCCAAAATATTTAGATTGATAAAACTGATACAATTGTTGTTTTGTTGCTTATGTGGGATTACAAGTGAATGATGAGGGGATAAGAAAGATCGAAAACGAAAATATCTTCCGCTTGATACGCACGTCTGTCTTCTTCCGCGTCTGTTATTCATCTGTTTTATCAATTGTCGATCGATTTGCGGATCTTCTCTAAATGTGCCACTCTCGTTCCCATACTTATTTTGTATCTACCCAGCAAAGTTGTCATTTTAATGTTAAATTCAAGTCATGTTTGTACAAATGATGTCAAGTAACCAAAAAGTTATCATAGGTTTTATTTGATGACATTCCATAACGTCAGTATGACTGGCATCATATTGACGTCATTAATCGCTAGTTGGATGGTATAATAGTCAGTAAAAGACCATGGTGTAAGTAGACATGTATGTGCTCGTAACTAAGACAAATTTGTGCATAGCAACGCGCTGACCTCATTTTCCATTGTTTTACAATACCTTATATATTAGCACCATTGTTATATGATTTGAAATGATTAAAAAATATATTAAATATTAAGTGAAAAGTAATAAATAATAGTAAAAAAGTAATAAATAAGTAATTATTTATTAAAATCCACCGAGAAATGCAAAAAGAGGTCAAGTTCTGATTGGCTGCAGCAGAAATATGCGCAAGAATATACCATGTCTACTTGCATCATGTAAAGGACAAAGATATAATATCCATAATAAAGGGTATGCCTATAAAGAATGTAATCACATGAGAATCGAACGGTCAATCAAAATTATTATCAAGATACATTTTATGATAAATTCAAATGTATTATTTATCAGTATACTTATAGCGTTTCTTGTAATACACTTTACAATTATAAAAGATATTAAACACAAAATAAACATTAAAAAACAATATTATAAATATAAAAATATTATAATATAAAAAAGAATAAAAATAAAAATCTGTAATATATTCCAGAAATTTATTTAATCTTCAGATTGGTTCGTGATACCACGCGAAAGAAAAAATGCTAAATATATCTATACGCTATATCGGTTTGATTAATAAAATATAAATTTATAAAATTACTGTTTTTATTCCAGTTTTTTTTAAATTAATTTCTCAAGGACCAACCTCAAGGACCAAATTCCTCAAGGACCAAAATCAATAAAAATGTCGTTATTTTATTTTAATGCTTAAGAGTTAAAATATCATATAAGAAATAAATTTCGAAAAAGTATAATAAAGTTTAATGAATATTTTTTTATTACTTACAATTAGCTAGCTCTAGATTATGAAAAGTGTATTATTTTTTCAAAAATATTTTTCCTATAATTTATTTCAAATCAAGAATCGAAAACTTTTATCCATTTTGAAATTTAATTAATTATTATTTTATTATATATACTAATATTATTAATTAATATTATTATTAATATTATTAATAATGATTTAGTTATATTAGTAAATAAACCAAGAAAAACACATAAACAACATTTTCATTATTTTCTTATACTGTTTGCATTAATAATATCAAAATACAATCATGGGAAAAAGCAATTTTTTTTGCAAACACACATTTCGAAAATTCTTCATTGCTAATGCTGACTCAAATATATATACTTTATTAGAACCTTATCTTTGATAAAGGAGATATTACACAGACTTCACGCTATTTAAGCAAACTGCTTCATCTTTTGAAAATGAAAAATATTTTACCGGTAGACTTTTTGTTTTCCGATAACAATTTTTACAACCTTTTACTGCACATTCATTTTAATCTGTGATCACAAAATATTATCACTTTATAAGCCGACGTGCTTCGCAGGAATGATTAATTGCGATCATGGACCAAATTTGTAAGCATACTCTGTGACTTTTTCTTAGGTAAAGGAATTTTTATACAAGAAAATGTAAACGTAAAATCTCGACAGTCAGATAAATTTTCACAATTATTAGAGCTTTCCACTAAACAAATTGGGCGCCACAACTGTTTGCTTTGTCGCTCACAATGCTTTAACGTCGCTTTTCACAACACTTTTCATCCTTGTTGTTTATTAAATAATAAAGGACAAATAATGCAAGTGCAAGTATATACTGTAAGTATCAAAGCAAACACAGCCCATATTGAATATATGAATTTGAACTGCTCCGGAATTAATAAGGCTGATCCCAGCAAACGAAAATGGATTGAAATGAATTGAAATGGATTCAGATTTTCAGAAATATTGATTCACGAATATTAAAATGAATGCTTTTCAATCCTGAATACATTTTTGTTCATTTATAAAAATTGCATGGAGTATATCTCTACGCCTTTCAATCTAAAAATAATATTAGCTTTTTCTGTGCACGACACATACATTGTAAATATTGTTCAATTTAAAATTTTGAAATACAGTTTTAGGAAATACAGTTTTTCAATCCAATTGTATCCAATTAAATCTAATTGAATCCAATTAAATAAAAAAAGTATTCGCTATTTAAAAAAAATACGCATTCGGATAGAAAAAAATTTCAATCCATTCTCATTTGTTGGGGTAACTTGTTGACGTGTTTATCACCTTTATTTTCTATATTTGCAATGGATCACCACCGGACGAGCATATACCCTTAGTATGTCTGAAAGCATTATATGATTTCACTTTAAAAAAATTACAAAAACATCATTAAGCTATTTAATTCATCATTAAGTTAAAATAATATTTATTTGATGTTACTAATGGTATCTTTGGTCTGTGACTTCAGACCGTCAAAAACATGTCATTTTTAAGTTAATTTTGAAAATAAATATAAAATTCGACGTGATTATTACGTTATAATGACGGATATCTGCTATCTGGTAAATATTCTAGCCTAGGTAGCAAAGTTCGTCATTTTTATGTCATTTTGACGTCAAATTGAAGTCATGTACAAATGACCAAAAAATAACCATAAGTTTTTGGTCATTTGTACAAACATGACTTGAATTTAATGCCATCATGTCAAATCAAAATGACGAATTTTGCTATTTGGTTTTGGGCTTTTACTAATTACCATTACCATTTTAAAGATGTCATATCTTGAGTCTTTATATTACTCCAGACAGCAAAGTGATTTTTACGTCGATACATGGTGATTACTAGTCTTAGACATTACATACTCAATAATTGACATTTAAAAGACTTGAGTATTTTAACATAATAATAATGTTAATTTAGAGACGTCTTTGATTCGTTTTTAATAGGTCGTATTTAAGGTCAATTATTTGAAATATTAATGTGATATTATTATGACGTTATTTTACATCATTATTATTACATTACTTTATCCGCAACGTTATATTGATATGTCATTTGACACATATTATTCTTTTAAGATGTATTCGAGATATATTTATATTTTAAAGTAAAAGGCTCTTATATTTTTCCCACATCGAAAAAGTATTACAACCGTTCTTCTTACATCTCCTTCTATATCTCCTTTTTCACATATGATCTTACAAAGATATTATTGTAAAATGTATAAATTTTTACTAAAATAATAGTGGATAAAGAGTGGATATCTTTTCATTTATTATTATCAGTCTGAAAGTATTATGTTCTTTATTATGTTTCATTATATTGTAATATGATCTTAAATAGCATACGTACGCTTATATTCGCGTATCGAAAATTCCAACCAATATCGCTGATATTTTGTTTTAACATCTTCGATTTAAACATCAGTGATTGATCGGATTTTTAATTTTATGCGAATACGTGCATACAGCGAAATGTGAGACCTTGACACATCGTTTTTACATCCCCAGGTTTGCTGATTCTTGCCCGATGTTGAACTACCATTCGCGATATCATAGCAAATTGACTGTCAAAATAATCGAAGACGACGCGATGTCGATCCAGTACGTTCGATTTTTATGACTATTAGCCAATGTCGAGATACTGCCAACGTTAGCAATGTGTCAAAAACTGGTTGTCTAAATTGGCACAAGTTGGCCCAGTCTATGTCAGGGAACTTTTATCCGAAGACAACTTTAGGCCACCTTCAGACCAACGTTCGCAACTTGTTGTCATGCTAATCATGAAGCGACATTGGGTCAAGCCATGTCAATCGACACTTATTTAATGACGATTCTCGGACCATTTTAGTCCATTCTGCTCATATGCAAAAAATTGATCGTTATTTATTAAATAGCTTGTATAATACAAAGTAAAACGTTTAAAGACGTAAGAGTAGAAAATGAAAAGTTCTTGTAACCCCATAGGGGAACATAAATAAAGAATATCTACTGACTAAATAAAGAATATTCACTGACAAAAGATGTATTAAATATATGTACATTAATACCGAGAAGTAATAGCTTACCCAATTTACGCCACAGATTGTTCCAGTCATATTGCAGTATCATTATAATGTTTCATCAATGTTACAATAACATTGCAAACATTGTAGCAATATTGTTTTAAACTTCATGTTGAATGAGAGGCTTCAAACAATTAAGAAGGGAAAGCAAAATCGCAAATGTTTATTTCGATAGAAAATAACGTTTCTCTATTGCATGGCATCTTGATTAGACGTTATTTCATAGATGCTTTTAAGGATGTCTTGGTTACAGTCCCAGACAAAAGTTATTCAAATTTGAAATTGATGAAATTCTGTAGGTTACCTATTATGATATAGGCTTCTAATATGATATAGGGATTTCTACTAAACTGATAAGCGCATGTGTTTGGTTCTATCATGAACTTTTTACTCTTACAATTAGTGTAAAATCTGTTTAGTAGAATATTTATTAGATCATACATGTAGTCGTTACAAAAAAATATTTGTAAAATTGGATGTTGTCAAATTTTATTTTAATGAAGTTATCCCTGCCGGAAATTTTCAATAGAAACTGATAAATCTATATATGAGATTTATCCAAATTTATGAAAAATTATTGGTATAGATTTGGATGTATCCGCATCAAAAAATTTCTACTACAAAATCTTACACGTTTCTATCGGTATCAATTGTAAATTGAATATATCTGCGAATGCTGACCGATAATTTTTCCGAATTTATCATAATCAATCGGATATATGTGCTTTTCCATGCATTTGCGAATGCAAAATTTATGCTCTTACACGCAACATTTAATGTTCCATTTACATACATTTACAGGCACTTACACGTAACATTTAATAACCTGTATTTTATTATAAAAAATTAATCAGGTTCTATTCGCATATACGAATATTGGTACACATTCGTATTTGCGAATATAGGATATATTTGTGTTTGCGTTGCATGGTCATCACCAGATATTGGAATCTAATCTAATTTACGATTATTTTCTATCTGTATCTATACAAATTTGCGTTATATCGTAATTTATATACATTTGCAAAAAGCCGATATATGAGCGTGAAACTGTCGCATAGCGGATATTCGTTATATGTTTCTCTATGCATTGTCGTGCACATAATTTATTTGTCGTCCACAATTGCACGCTTTTAAATGTACTGGATTGTAATTGTATTTGCGGATATATGACTTACCAGTTTCTGTTTGCGTTGAGCAAATGTTGTTAGTGAGTATATTCTATCAACAATTTATGTTTCTATCCATATCTATACGAATGTGTTATTTAGCACTTTAGCAGTTGGCACACGTACGATGCTTTTTCCAAGTGACTTACGGCTCATTGCCTCTAAAAATTTCCATTAGAAACAATCAGAAACTGTCAGAAACAGATAGAACTTCTGAAATGAATTTTAATGGATATCGTTGTTTGAAGAGAATATTCAATTCTTATATGTTTCTGTGAGCAACTATTATATCTCCAAATGCAGACAGAAAATGTAATTGTATTTAATGAAGATCTGTCAGCGTATTAAAATCTACAAGTTTTGGCAATCGAAAAACTTATCTGTTTCTGTCTGTATGTATCAGATGCAATCTATATGCATCGAATGCTGATCTCTATCCGCAATTGTGGAACTGTACCTATCTGCATCTGTGTGTGCAATGTAAACTTATAGGAATTTAACTGCAACTACGATTACGATTCCTGTCTATTTCTGTGACAAAAATTCTGTCTGGATTGTGTATGCATCAGACGCTGACGGTATCTATTCGTAATTATGGATACCGGAATTATCTGCATCTATGTATTATATCAATTTTTGTATCCAGGTGTAGATGAATATGGTATCCAAAAGTACAGATAGACACCATTAGCATTCACAATCCAGACAGAAACAGACAGGAATCGTAATCGTAGTTGCAGATTCCTATAGATTAATATGGATTTATTAGGAATTTCTAGCAAGTATAGTCTTTGAATCTTGTTTTATTATATAAAAACAAATGTTGGGTAATAAAGTCTACATGCAGTGACAAAGTAAGATGATATTAATAAGAAAACAAGTCATATAACGATTTGTTTAACTATAAAGATTAGATTTGGTGATCGTGAAACTGCGTGGAAGTCATAATATGAGATACTCAAGGTATTCCTAACTAATGTAAGACTAACTAATATAAGACTATCTAGAGTGCATTAGGAGTTACGCATGAAGTGCATAATGTATTATTTGTACTTGTTGTTCACCAAATAATAAAGAAGGATAAAATGATACACCACGCGATACATCATACATAACTTCATGCGTAACTGTTCTTTTTAGCTGAATTTTTGTATCTGTTTCATCTTTCTTCCTTTTCTCTTCAGAAGAAAAAAAATAAGAAAAAGATGCACTGATGCAAAAGTGCAGTCAAAAAGAACAGGCCTATAGATTTCAACGATTTCAGCATTTTCAATGATTTACTTCTACCAGGGATACTCCAAGAACTCATGCAAAATTAAATTGAATAACTTTTGAAGATAGATAGAGAATCGACTTCAAGTTTTATATATGATCTTTAGATAATAAATAAAACCAATTAATTAAATTTTTGAGTTATTGTATATGTTAGAACGTTAGCGCCTTAATTCATCTGATCAGAAAATTTTTATTCACATTTATCGCTATTCATGTATATTGATTACTCTAAAATCGGTTGAATATAACATCATCATTTTGCAATGTTGGTTATACACTAATAACTAATGACAATGAGTCACTGACAGAATCGCTCAATCATGCCTAATCATGTTTGCATAAATATATATTTGCAATATCACGGTTATAATTTAACCAATTGCTTCAAGCACTTATTAATTATAATCTTCAATAAAAATTAAATCACCGAAATCACTTAATTCGGAAACAAAAACATATATATTAATATCTGCCGCACATATGTATGTGTTTTTTGTTTCTATATGTATATATGTATATATGTATGTGTTTTTTGTTTCTTTAAATTGCGTTGGGAATTGTTTTTACTCGGGAGAACTTGCATTTGATCTTGAAGAGAATTTTCAACAGTTTCAAGTTCAATGATAAAATTTATTTTCAATACAAATGAATAATGTTTATACTTGTTGCATTATTACTTTATTTATTTTATTTAATCGAATTTAACTATAATCTGTTTAACAAACTGTTTAATTAGACAATTAGACAACTGTTCGATCAGATTACGGTTAAATAAAATAAAATATGTTGAATTAATCAAATCTGCAAACTAAATGTATTTAGTTCTTTGAACAAATTTTTTTTTCTAATTGCACAAGTAGAATGCTAATTGCACAAGTGACAATTGCGCCATGAACGTGCGATAAATATAAACGATTAAATGATTGCTGAAACCGATTTATTAAATATACTTAAAGTTACTTTTAAATGGTTAATATAAAAGAAGACTCCGAGCGAATATAAATTGTGAACTTAAGACGCGGAACGCTGACGTTGAGTCAACATGGAACACTCAAGGATGACTCGAAAATCCTAAGCGCGACTGCGGACGCGGTCACTGGTTAAAAATTTAGAAGAAACTCGTCGCGTTACTTTGTCGTTTAACGAATTTGTAACAGTATCTACTGCGACATGGAAAGTGCTAAGTGGAAGTTGTAATAAAATAATCATTGTTATTAATAGATTATTAACTGGTGTTACGTGGTGAAGCTAAATATATTCTATTTTAAAAACTACAAAGTTGTCTATTATTACCTCCCGAAGTCCTGTGTGGATCCGTGCCGTGAAGCACCGGCACAACAATATGTGTCTTTGTTTCCGAATTAAATGATTTCGGTAATTTAATTTTTATTGAAGATTATAATAATGAATGCTTGAAGCAATTGGTTAAATTATAGCCGTGATATTACGAATATATTTATGCAAACATGATTAGGCGATTCTGTTGGTGATTCATTGTTAGTTATTATTATAGTTTAATTCGTTGAATAAATTTTTTACCCAGCGTACAAAGTATTTCTATGAGAAATTTCTGTAGTCATTTTCGACATAGTTCTACGAGAAATTCATAATAAGCCAAATAGGGAACTCTGAATCTGCTTCTATGAGGAATTTTACACCGAATTTTTTATTTGGATTATTATTCGTAACCCTGATTTGCTTGCATACGGTTTTAAGGAATTCTCGTTACAAATATCGTTACTTTCCTTAAAATAATATCCTATTATGTTTTATAAAGATTTTCTATGATAGTCGGCATCTATATAAAATCTCATAGATATTTTTGACAGTGTTCTATAAGAAATTTATAATAAGCCAAATAGGCACCTATGAATCTGCTTTTATAAGGAATTCTGTCCCATATTTTTAATTCGAATTATACGTAAAATCCGATTTTGTTTCCATAACAGTTTTAAAAGTAATTTTCGTTTTAAATTTATGTACATAAATATATATTACATACAGGTTGTTTCAGACCTGACGCACCACCTGCTAATAGCAGATTCCTGAAGTCATTTTGAGACGAGAATTTAATATCATAATATTCAGATTAAATATTTCAATAATTATTTTCAATAATTAGAAATATTAGTAATTTTATCGTTGCCTACGTAATATTTATATTGATATTAACAAAATATAATTATTAGCTTTTACTTTTAACACTTTGCTATATTTGAATGCATAAATTTTAGATAATTTGCAATTTTAGATAATTTAAATAATTATAATTGAAAAACTATTATAGCCTTGACATTTTGGTATAAAAATTTTCATCTCAAAATGATTTCAAGAATCTGTTATTAACAGGTGATGCATTAGATCTGAAATACCTGTATATACTGATGTATATATGATGTGTGTGAATTTATACAGTGTATCTCATGATCATACAGTGTATCATTTGATATTTGATAGTCAAATATTTGCAAATCGCGAAGTTTTTTAAAGAAAAATGTTTTGATAAAAGTTGTAGGTGGATTTCCAGAGGGAAAGAAGATGATATACATTTGGAATTACACGGAAAAAAGGGTATGATTGGTCTGTACAGAAATCTGGTGATGTCAAATATTGCAAATAGTAAAATATGGAACAACTATTTATGTATTGTAGTTACTTGAACCATAGTACAATGTTACGTTAAGTAATATTACGACAATGCCGGTTATATTACAACAATGCATTTCACATATACATATTTTTAATTATAAGCGTGGTGAGTCGCTTTTGCTTTTTGAAATTGTAATTTAATTTATAATGTATAACAAGAAATTCTTATTAATAA
>NW_012130069.1:345930-350174 GCF_000143395.1 Atta cephalotes | reverse complement strand
ATTTAATATTACTATTTAATATATATATATATATATATATATATATGAAAGTTGTATGAATAAGATTATATTTTTGTTTTATAACACATCTGTACAGTTTCTTTAGTTTATTTGTTATTATTTTTATTGTTAAAAATGGAAATTTAAAAAATTATTAAAAAATTTACAATTACATTACATTGAGATTTACTGATTAGTTACAAAAAATAAATGTTTTATTTATTTAAGAGATAATTCATGTATTGCAAAGTAATTCTACGCAAATAATCTTGAATATAATGTACTTTTATTGAAAAATTTTTATCATTTTATAATACATTTTCATATATTTTTATTGGAGCACTGATTAAAAAATGATATTTATTCAAATAACTTATGATTCAAACAGTAAATCATTACCAAATTTGTCGTACTATTTTGAAACGTGATTTAGAATAATCTAATTTTTTTTATTATTTTGTTGTCATTTTGAAAATATAAAACATTCTTAGTTGCGAAAAATTTTTGTATATAAATAATAATTGTGTAGAAACTAGTATGATTTTTTAGTAGTGATTATGTATATGTACTTTTATACATATAATGTGATTAATTAATTAAAATAGTTGACGATAATTATTTAATAATTATTTTTAAGAAATTTTAAGTTTATGTCAATAAGTTTTGTAATCTGTAAACGTAATGTAATCTGTAATCACAAAAGTTTTAATAAATTTTAAGTACTTTAGAAATGATATTAAAATATATGTGTAAAATTGATAACGATATTTAAATTTATTATGTCGACATAATAAATTTAAATATTATTTAAGTATCTATTAAGAATATTTAGATATCATTCTTATAGTACTATATACAAATAGCTGAAATCTTTTTGATATTTTAAAAAGATAACAGATATTTTATCAATATTTCAACAAGGTTTCATGTGCAAGAAATGTAAACATTTTGCTATTCCAGAGCTGTCTCAGAAATGTTGCAGACATATTTCGCAATTTTTATGAAATGTTTCACTTTTCAGTTAAAATATTTCTGAGATATTTCTGAAAACCTTCGGTGTTGTCTAGATACGTTTATTGTAGATTTATAAAAAGTTCAATGAAAATACAAAGCAAAATAAAAAAAGAATAAATATAAAATAAAAGATTTGTTGACATGAAATATATTTTCTGATACATGTGTCATCGTCTTTATCATAATTGAAGGTATCTATGAGAAATAAAGGTATATTTCGGAAATATTTTCTCAAATATTTTGAAAATATACTTTTGTACACAATAATTAATATTGGGATAACTTTTTAATAATATTAATATAATTTCATAATAATATAAATGTAGTAATATTAATATCTTACCTCAGCAAATCGAATGTATGAACAACTGTTTGATAAACTATTTATTTGAAGTGTTCGCAGATTACAATGGATTTAATTTTTTTGACACTATGTACTCTTTGCATCGTTGTAATTTTCACATTTCTGCCAAAAGTGTATCATCATTATGTTATTCGACAGAAACTCAAAAACCTACCTGCACCTGTTATTGATTCGATATTTAAATTAATGAGGTTATCAGATTATGGTAAAGAATATAAGATTTTTGTTTTTGACTTTATATAAGATTTTTGCATTATTTTGTTATACAGTATCATTTACATATCTATTTTCGCACACAACTTAAAGCTTCATTATCTCGGGGCGTCATATTTGTTGTCGGAAATGACTTGCAATGAATTAATAGTTACATACAGCTTTATTTTTCAGTTTTTTCTTAAAAACATATTTTTATAATCCTGAAATCTGTCAAATCTGTGGCAAACTGAACATCTGTCTAATGAGTTACTGTATATATGTAGAAGTATAAAATATAATTGCTCAAATAATGATACATTTCTGAAATGTCAAAAAATACTGCAGTATTTTGTTATTAAAAGAAAATTAAAACATAAAGCAGTAAGTAGCAATTAATTTGTGTGTTTATTTTCCATTTCTAACATAATTCAATCAATATATTGTTTTGAGATAGCCAGCTCTAAATTTAAAACTTTAATATTTAAATATATATAATTAAATTAATTACTGTATAAATAAATAATATTAAATTATATAATAATAATAATTATATATTATATAATAATTATATAATAATAATAAATTAATAAATTTAATTATTAGAGCGCATGAAATTGTTTCTTACGGTAATAGAAAATTGTAAAGAAGGAATATTCATACACTATATCGGAATTACACCTTATATTAACATATTTAAGCCAGAATACTTGGAGGTAAATAAAATTTATGTACTAATAGAAAATAACATTAGTTATATTTTCTACATTAATTAATACATTATTTAAGCATGAAGAAGCATCTTTGTTTACTGTGATGATGTAAAACATTCTGAAGCATTTATACAATAACTGCTTTTATAAATTTATTATTAAACGGATTTTAAAAGTAAAAATTAAAAGAAGGAAAAGATTATCTTCAGCGAAATTCTTTTTGTCTCTATTATCTATAATGTGTAGTAATCAAATTTTATTAAATACTATTTAGTACAATGTAAATACATATTTTGTTAGTAAAGGAAAAACAGAAAATGGGCGAAAAATTTTCTTGTGTGTAAATATATTAAAAAAAATATATTAAATGTATTAAAAAAAAAATATATTAAATATATTAAATGTATTAAAAAAAATTAACTTTTATTTTTATAAAAAATTTACTTTTAATAAATTGAATTTTACAGTGTCACTGTTAGTATTGTTACTAAAGAATAGAGATTTCTTTATTATAATAGCGAAATAAATTATAAATTTAACACAATAATGTTTTTAATAAATAAAACCCTAGTAAGGCATTATTTTTGGTTACCTAATCTGGTATTTCTGATCACAGATTTATGAAACGCTGTAACTTTGTCACACTATACCTCTAGACTGAATACGTATTTTTTATCTCAAAAATTTATATCTCGAAATCAGGCAAAGATAGATAAATAAATCAAATAAATAATACTTTATTTTTAATTAATCAATGTTTCAAAGAAATTGTGTTGGAAAAATTTACAAAAATGACTATTTTGAAAAAATTCTCAAATTTTAAATTTTATGTTCAAGAAAGAAGTAGGATTTTTTTAGTTGACTTTTTTGGACTATCAAAAAAAAGATAATATGTGACTCGCTAAAAAGAAAATAATTATTTGAATTATCGAAAACCAACATTTTTGAAAAATCTATACATATTATAAGTTTACAATTAAGAAATAAAATTTTATTATTTAAATAATACAAAATGATAGATAAAGGATTGTACATATATAAATATTATTATAGTATGTATAATTAAATTTATTAGGATTTAGTTTAGAGGATGATGCAACACTCCAAAGCGATAATCATCCCGGTTGAGCGATCTCCGAAAAGTCACAAAAATTTAAAAATTTCTATTTAATTATATTAAAATATAATTCTTTTTAGTTCTACATTTTCATGTACTTATTTTTATACTATCCCAAATTCAGTAAACATATATATAATAAAAAATAAAGGAGTATCCTGAAAAGGGATATGCCGAAAGCTTGCAAGTTAGTCACGTATGGATCCTCAGTACTCTCTTTGAATTTTCATACATTCTCATCGAGAATAACGTACAAAAAATATCCTTGCAGACTTATCATATCTATGGACAGTTAAAATTTTTCAGCTTTCTCTCTCAATTCGGATCTTCAAATTATATTAAAAAAGTTACAGCAATGTGAAAATAGGGTATGTTGAATCCATGAACTTACTAGGGTTAATCAGTAAATTCTTTTTCTATTTATAATTGACGAAATTTATTGTAGCACCCAAAATTTGTTGTACACTTATCAGCAAAAAATGAATTACTAAATTTTAGGACAATTTTTAATATGTTTGAGTAGTGATATCTAAACAAAATTTTAGCGAGATGTACCAAAAAACTTAAATTAAAGAGTTTGAACATTCTCATTAATAATCATGTAGATCAAATTTGACAAAGTGTATTATAAAATAGCGGACAGACATAAAGATAGACATTGAAAGGAAAAACATTTTTTATTCAAACTATTGCGTTATTCAGGGGAATTGGCTATCAGGCATAAAAGTGTATGAGTTTTTAAGATCATTGATTTCCAAACAAATCCGTATATAAAACATTTTTCTACGATTTTTTAAACAAAATTATGTTTCAAAATAAAAAGTTACAAAATGGACAATTTTTA
>NW_012130069.1:337953-342960 GCF_000143395.1 Atta cephalotes | reverse complement strand
TATGCGAAAAGAATTTTTAAAACTTGTTTTGCATTTTGTTTTGTTTCGATATGTTTTTGTTTTCACGATATAGCAATTTGGTAATAATTTTTTTCTCATGTGCGTTACATAAAAAAGACATTTTGAATACATGAAAAATTATATTATAATAATAGGCATTTTAAATTTAGAAATTTTAATGGTACTTTCGTGTATCATTAATGATAAATATCATTAATGATATTTTTAAAAATTCCCTTCGAGCTAACAATATCACAAAAATCTCAATCGTCATTTTTTGCTTCTTTAATGCTATTTGCCTCAAAATGTAATATGATAGTCAGCTTCGTTCACAAATCAAAAATACATAAAAAATGATAAAAATCAATGTCTTAAACGGTCTAGCTGGATCTTAAATGTTTGTATGATTCTTGTGTGAATTTATATACTGATATTCTTCGTAATAATTGGCATATGAAGGAACAATGTCTCTTTAGGCGACGTAAATAAACAATATAATATATTATATTATTTATTTACGTCGCTTAAAAAGAACGTTGTTTTCTCATATGCCAATTATTGTGAAGAATATTACTAAAGCCTCGGTAGTCTAAAAATTTAGAATGCTCGCAAGGAATGCAAGAGATCTGGATTCGATTCCCTACCGAGAAAATATTTTTCGCAATAAGATTCAATTATTTACAAATTTTAATATGTTATTCAGTATTATTAAGATCGTTTCGAAAATCCAAATAAGCATCAAAAATTTGTTAGTCAATTTAACTCGTAATATTACTATGATAGTTTAGTAGAGTTAACGTTTTCAAGACCGAAATATCATTTCGGCATGCGTTTCTGAGATCACTATATATGTAATATATATAAAATCACACAAGAATCATTTAAGATCCAGCTAGATCGTTTAAGGCTTTAATTTCTAGTTTGTGTTATCACATATATGGTCCTATAATATATTATATTACATATATAGTGTAAAAAATAGTTATTTATATTCGTGTTGCAAAAAATGTTTTGTCGGACAGTATTATTAATAAAACAGCTAATGAATTATTACTTGCATGTTAATGTAAGAATTAATGATAAATTTTAATAATTATTTACATAATATGTTTATACTTAATATGTTTATACTTAATTATTAAAATTACATATTATGCAGTTTACGTAAGTTAAACAACAATCGTACTTTTAGAACTTCCTCGTTAATAATAAAACGACTGCTTCGACCATGGCATTGGATTGAATGGTTGTACTATTTACTGCCTACAGGGAAACAGTTTAAATCAGCGCTTGATATATTACATGGATTTACAAAAGAGGTACAGAAATGCTAAAAATGTTTGTATTTAGCCACTTAAAACAGTTAAAGTTTTACTAAAATGTTTATATTATTTTGAAGAAATTCATATTTACATCTAACACGATAAATTCTATATAGGTGATAAGTAAGAGAAAAATTGAACGACAATCGCAAAACGGCCATACAGAACTCGAAAATGAAGACAATGAATTTAATATAGGTGCGATTGTAAATTTGAATTATATATTGTACTTTATACAGATTATAGATACATAATTTATTTAGGTACTTTATAAATATTCCTTATTTAATAAAATTTATTATATTAGGTAAGCGTAAGAGACAGGCGTTCTTAGATTTATTATTAGATCAGAATGAGAAATCTGATACTCCTTTGACCGATGATGAGTTGAGAGCGCAAGTTGACACATTCATGTTTGAAGTAAGACGTTCGACATTAAAATTAAAATTAAAATTTTACAATTATTGTACATAAAATTTTCCGTTTAATTAAATTAACAAAGTAATATATCTGTAAAAAGGACATGTAAAATAATATAAAAAATGTTAATAGGGGCATGATACAACTGCAGTTGCGATAACTTGGACGCTCTTTCTTTTGGGCAATAATTTAAAGCATCAGGCAAAAGTTCACGAAGAACTCGAGGAGGTTTTCGGAGATTCAGAAACACCAGCCAGTGTAAAAGAGCTGTCGAAATTAAAGTATCTCGACAGAGTCATAAAGGAGACACTCCGAATATTTCCGAGTGTACCTCTAATCTCAAGGGAACTATCGAAAGATGTAAAAATAGGTAGGACAAAACTTTAACTGCTACTTAAGTAAGAATTTCAAAAAATGCACCAATATGTAAATTCATTTATAATAAAATAATTAAATTAGAGGTTCGAATCAAACATTTGCAAAATTGAATCGAATCGAATCTGTGACATGTTCGAAAACGAATCTGAAATCTTTACACTGAATCAAATCGAATCGAATCCTTTTGATTCAAAAACGAATCAAATTCGAATCAAATTTTCACATACTGACAGCTGAAAAAAATTTAAAAGCTGCAAAAATTCATTTTAAATGTATAAGTATATCAAAAAGTTGATAATATGACATAAACGTATTAAGAAAATAAATCATTTTTGCATATAGTAAATTACACTATAAAATGTAGTAACAAATATAAATTGAAAGTACATAAAATCAAACATTTATTACTACTAAGAGTTGGAAATTGGTAGCAAAGTTAGATGGTTATTACGAAATTATTATATCACAAATATAATCATATTATTAATTTTTTTAAACAAAATAATTTGGTAATTGTAACCAAATAATCCCTTTTATGTATTAAAAAAATTTGTACAGTATCTTAACGAAAAAAATAATTTTTTGTTATTATTACTTTTTATTTTCCAATTTCAATTCATTATTTTCTGTTTTGCATATCTATTTTCTATCTTATTAATTACAATTAAAATATTATTATTATTATTAATATTAAAAAACACATCGTCGGTAAGATTTAACTTACGATCCCTAGAACGATAGTCTAATACATTTACGCTAAACTAACTTTTGTGATAAAACATTGCCAACGTTAATTATACTTTCTATTGTAACATTCTTAATTTCATGTCTCTGCTGTCAGTTTAATATTATTAATATTTGAAGAGAGTACATGAAACGAAATAATACGCTGGGATTTATCAACATAGTTTGGAAATGACAAAGCAATTCTCCTCAGTCTCGAGAGATCGTCTGATCATGACGTGTTTCGTCTCGCTGCGATCTGAGTGTTGAGTGTTTTATTTTCGAGCAAATGTGATCAGCTTTGATAATTTTTATTTCAATAGTTTTTTTTAAGGATAATGTTAAATTATCATTTATATAAATGTGGTCAAAAATACTATTGCTACACGGAAAAAAAAATTTGGAATAGTGGAAAATGAACTATCCAGAATTCTAATTAAGCTTACTAAATTTCTGATTAAATTTAGATTGATAGAAGGTTACATTCTGATTATTTTAAATTCTAGTAAATTGGAAAATGGTTATTTCAACTAAAATTCTGATAGATTATGACTTTATTTTGAAACATGTAGTATTTCACTATTAAATTGACATTTTGTTATGTACTCCGACATTAATTATGTGTATGTAATGTTTAATTAGATTCCGTATAGAAGCAACAATAATTTCTTAAAAATGCCATTGTATATTTGTATTATTATTATATGTAGTCTTGGAGTTGTTGAGAGAGAGAAAGAGAGAGGGCCCTGAAATACCTTTATCATTTATCAATATCGTCATGCCAGAGCGCGCGAAATCAGCTCCGATTAGTAAACTTTGATTGCTATTAATTTAAAAAATTATAATCTCATATTTTTTTAGATTTTCATATTAATATTTTCGTCTTAGAATGTTGTCAAAGAATCCATTTTTGAAAGGATGTTTTTGAAGCACTGTATATATATTAATTTGTTTCTCTTTTATTTTATAGATAATTATATTCTTCCGAAAGGTATCACGGTCATATTGACAATATTATTAACACACCGAAATCCGATGGTTTGGCCGGACCCATTGAAATTCGACCCGGATCGCTTTCTTCCAGAAAATTCGAAGAACAGAAATCCGTACGCCTATATTCCGTTCAGCGCTGGACCAAGAAACTGCATAGGTCAGAAATTCGCTCAACTCGAAGAGAAAATTGTGTTGACTGCTATCCTCAGGAAATGGAGAGTGAAAAGTGTGAAAACAGTCGACACGATTAAATTCGAAGGTTCTATCATTTTACGACCAAATGAAGATGTATTAATGCATTTCACGTCGAAGAAATGAACAATTTGCTATGGAATAAGATAGTTGGCCCAGAAATCGTCAAGATATACAAGTAATCGCAATTTCACGTATTAAAGATGTATTTTAGTGCTTTCTGTCGAGCGTGAGGCTTGCTAATATTTTTATTGGTTCCAAGAAAGTATTTATAATATTGTGTTACATTATGAAACTCGTAAATATATGAATTCACTATTGATTAAATCGAATATGAGCAGCAACCGAGCCTATGCGTGATTTCGATCAACTTTTTCATTATGAAGTTAAAAGACATTGTTTGACATTTCGTGTGATTTTGAAGTATTGGCAACTTGCATGAAATAAATTGAGCTTCGAGTTATAAATCGAGTTCGCAGTTTTATGTTTTGATCGCAGTTTTACACACAAATTATTATTTAATAGGTTTTTTTTACGTGACAAATACTGATTCACCGAAGCATGTTCGAGTAATCGCCTTATCTGTCGATATCTGGGACTGGTGAGTTGAAAAAAATTTTTGTAAATCGAATAATAATGTATCCAAAATTCAAATAAAAAAATTGGATCCGTAATTGTTATCTAGATATTCTACGGACCAGTAATCATCATAGGCATAGTCGAGTTAATAAATTGAGACGCAAGTAAATAAAGAATGTCAATCACTAGATCGTTTCTGTATCGATGACTGGTACATTTAGAACAGAAATCGGAGAAGAGAAAACTATTCGAATAAAAACTAATTTTACAATTCTTTCCTATTAAAACAGCTATTAATATTTATTGAAAATTTATAATAATGATAGTTCTGAAAAAAAAATATAAAAAATTATAAATATATATATATTATACCATATATATTATATATTGTATATTATAT
>NW_012130069.1:326890-336117 GCF_000143395.1 Atta cephalotes | reverse complement strand
ATATATATATATACATATATATAAATTTATGTGTCTGAATCATTCCATCATTCGTGCATGCGATCATTAAACACATATTTGGCAATTTGTGAGATATATCTATGACGATTATTGGGCAAACTGTTATAGCGGCATGGATAACTCATACATTTGCGCCTTCTAATTTTTATGAATGATTTTCTTAACAACAGTAGATATAAGAATTTTAGAGTGACATTTTATTTATCACAAAAAATTGATTTAAAATAACAGTTACTCACTTTTCAATCTGAAAAATATAAATTTGCAAAGTCAAGCGTTTGGTTAACATGACGATTACTGAGCCAACTACCTTATATGTTTTTATAATATGATTTTCATAATTATTTTTCAATAATTTTTATCTAATTATATAATTATAATGAGGTATATGGGATATCGAGGTATGTTCAGGAAACGCATTTCTTTCTAAATATTTGTGCATTATGACTAATGGTTATTCGAAAAATGATAATATAAATTTAAAAATGAATTAAATTTAATTCATGAAACATTAAAAATTGAATTAAACTTAAATTAAACTTAATCTGAACTTAATAATTTATAAGTAATTTAAATTAAAATATAATTCACAAATAACTTAATAATTTATAACAATCTTATTTAAGACTACATATATGAGAATATGACTATTAGCCAATGTCGAGATACTGCCAACGTTAGCAATGTGTCAAAAACCGGTTGTCTAAAACGGCACAACGTTGGCCCAGACTATGTCAGGCAACTTTTATCCAAAGACAACTTTAGGCCACCTTCAGGACAATGTTGAGCCAACGTTGGCAGTATGTCAGCAACTTGTTGTCATGCTAATAATGAAGCGACGTCGGGTCAAACTATGTCGATCGACATTTAATTTAACTATTTAATGACGATTCTCGGACCATTTTAGTCTATTCTGCTCATATGCAAAAAATTTATCGTTATTTATTAAATAGCTTATACAAAGTAAATTTATTAAATAGCTTAATATAAAGTAAAACGTTTAAAAACGTAAGTGTAGGAAATGAAAAGTTCTTGTAACTCCATAGGGGAACATAAATAAAGAATATTTACTGACTAAATAAAGAATATTCACTGACAAAAGATGGTTAAATATATGTACATTAATACCGAGAAGTAATAGCTTACTCAATTTACGCCACAGATTGTTCCTGTCATATTGCAGCATCATTACAATGTTTCATCAATGTTACAATAACATTGCAAACGTTGTAGCAATATTGTTTTAAACTTCATGTTGAAGGAGAAGCTTCAAACAACTAAGAAGGGAAAGCAAAATCGCAAATGTTTATTTCGATAGAAAATAACGTTTCTCTATTGCATGGTCTTGATTAGACGTTATTTCATAGATGCTTTTAAGGATGTCTTGGTTACAGATAAAAGTTATTCAAATTTGAAATTGATGAAATTCTGTAGGTAGGTCACCTATTGATTAGGCTTCTAATATGATATAGGGATTTCTACTAAACTAATAAGCGCATGTGTTTGATTCTATCATGAACTTTTTACTCTTACAATGTAAAATGTGTAAAATCTATTTAGTAGAATATTTATTAGATCATATGTGTAGTCGTTACAAAAAAAATATTTGTAAAATTGGATGTTGTCAAATTTTATTTTAATGAAGTTATCCCTGCCGGAAATTTTCAATAGAAACCGATAAATCTATATACGTGATTTATCCAAATTTATAAAAAATTATTGGTATATATTTGGATGTATCCGCACCAAAAAATTTCTACTACAAAATCTTACACGTTTCTATCAATTGTAAATTGAATATATCTGCGAATGCTGATCGATAATTTTTCCGAATTTATCATAACCAATCGAATATGCTTTTCCATTCATTTGCGAATGTAAAATTTATGCTCTTACACGCAACATTTAATGTTTCCATTTACATACATTTACATGCACTTACACGCAACATTAAATAATCTGTATTTTACAACAAAAAATTAATCAGGTTCTATTCGCATATACGAATACTGGTACACATTCCTATTTGCGAATATAGGATATATCTGTTTGCGTTGCGTGGTCATTATCAGATATTGGAATCTAGTCGCAGTTTACGAATATTTTCTATCCGTATCTATACAAATTTGCGCTATCGTAATTTATACGCATTTACAAACAGCCGATATATGTGCGTGAAACTGTCGCACAGCGGATATTCGTTATACGTTTCTCTATGTATTGTCGTGCACATAATTTATCTACAATTGCAGGCTTTTAAATTTTCTGGATTGTGATTGTATTTCCGAATATATGACTTATCGGTTTCTATTTGCGTTTGAGCAAATGTCAGTGAGTATATTCTATCCACAATTTATGTTTCTATCCATATCTATACGAATGTACTTAGTACTTTAGCAGTTGGCACACGTACGATGCTTTTTCCGAGTGACTTACAGCTCATTGCCTCTAAAAATTTCCATTAGAAACAATCAGAAACAGTCAGAAACAGATAGAATTTCTGAATTTTAATGGATATCATTGTTTGAAGAGAATATTCAATTCTTATATGTTTCTGTGAGCAACTATTATATCTCTAAATGCAGACAGAAAATGTAATTGTATTTAATGAAGATCTGTCAACGTATTAAAATCTACAAGTTTTGGCAGTCGAAAAACTTGTCTGTTTCTGTCTGTATGTATCAGATGCAATCTATATGCATCGAATGTTGATATCTATCCGCAATTACGGAACTGTACCTATCTGCATCTGTGTGTGCAATGTAAACTTATAGGAATTTGTCTGCAAACTACGATTACGATTCCTGTCTGTTTCTGTGACAAAAATTCTGTCTGGATTGTGTATGCATCAGACACTGACAGTATCTAATCTCCGTAATTATGGATACTGGAATTATCTGCATCTATGTATTGTATCAATTTTTGCATCCAGGTGTAGATGAATATGGTATTCGAAAGTACAGATAGACACCATTAGCATTCGATGCATACACAATCCAGACAGAAACAGACAGGAATCGTAATCGTAGTTGCAGACAAATTCCTATAGAATATATAATACGGATCTATTAGGAATTTCTAGTAAGTATAATCTTGGAATCTTATTTTATTATATAAAAACAAATATTGGGTAATAAAGTCTACATGCAGTGACAGAGTAAGATGATATTAATAAGAAAACAAGTGATATAATGATTTGTTTAACTATAAAGATTAGATTTAGTGATTGTGAAACCTCGTGGAAGTCATAATATGAGATACTCAGGGTATTCCTAATTAATATAAGACTATCTAGAGTGCATTCCGAGTTACGCATGAAGTGCATAATGCATCATTTGTCCTTGTTGTTCACCAAATAATAAGGATAAAATACACTATGCGCTTCATGCGTAACTCAGAACGCACTCCTAAACAATTCAATATCCCAAAGCATATACTATCGAACGGTTGGTTAAAAATGACGATTCTATTATTATTGAGATTTCTCACACACACACACCCCCCCCCTCCCCACACACACACGTACACTCACGCGCCAAAAAAATTATATAATTATCATACAACATTTAAATTTTTTCTTCTTATGTGAATTTATATACTCCGTAGTAATACCTCCCTAGAAACGCGCGTCGAAATGATTTTTTGATCTTGAAACGCTAACTCTACTAACTACTAAACTACCGCAGTAATATCATGAGTTAAATTAACTAATAATTTAACAAATTTTTGATGCTTATTCGCATCTTCGAAACAATCATAATAATGTTGAATGACATATTAAAATCTGTAAATAATTAATTCTTATTGCGAAAAATATTATCTCGACCGGAAGTTAAACCCGGATCTCTTGCATTCTGTGCGAGCGTCCTAAACCTTTAGATTACTGAGGTCTTAGTAATATTTTTCGCAATAATTGACACATGAAGGAATACTGTCTCTTTAGGCGACGTAAATAAACAATATAACATGTTATAGGACCGTATATGTGACAACACAAACTATAGAAATCAAAGCCTTAAATGATCTAACTGAATCTTAATGTTTGTATGAGTCTTATGTGAATTTATACGTATGTAGTCCTTAGAAACCGCGCGTTACGTACCGCGTACATACGTAGTATATAAATTTATTTAATTAATTGATTAATTAAGATCTAGCTAGATCGTTTAAGACTTTGATTTCTTTAGTTAGTTCTGTAGTTTGTGTTATCACATATATGATCCTATATTATATTATATTGTTAAATTTTTTTGTTTTCCTATTTTTTCGTTTTATGTAATATAATAAAAGCATATATGAAAAGCATATATAAAAAGTTTATCATTTTTCTTTTTTCCTTAATTTTTTATTATAAGATACCACCTCATATAAAGAAATCCTTGTATCTCATATTAAGAATCCTTTTTTTGAATGATAAAAATCGGCACTTTTGAAAAAATTTTACATACAAAGCTATTACCGACTACTAACTTTTGATGATAAAAATTAAATATATTTCCCATAAATTTGACTCGAAGATAGAAATTGAATAAGGTTACGAACTGAAATTACAAACCTTTAAAGAAAGGTATCTCATAATAGGCGACTTTATCCAACCCTTTTAAAAGTATGGTAAAATATATCGTGTGTATAGAACTTAAATGTTAGTTAATGTGATATTTGGCATTGTAAATGAATATATTTGTATTTTTGTAATTGTCGGTAAAAACTTTTGGACGTAAATTTTCCTTGAAATCCATTGTGTAAGAAACGAAAGTCGCATTATATTAATATAATATTTAATGTATATCAAACATTACATGGTATTTAAAAATAAAGAAAATATGTAAACTAACTTTCGTACTATTGACACTTTTGAGTTACTATCTTTTAAGCAGTCGAAATGTGTGTGTTATGTAGGCTATTCGGAATTTTGCTTTGTCGTTAATATTTTGATAACAGATAGGTCGATGAATTTTTTTTAGAAACGTTGCTCAGTATTTTATTTATTCACAAATAAAGTTTCAGAATATTAGTCCCCTATAACACAAAAGTTGCAATAACATTGATGCAACATTATAGCAATATTCTTCATCTTACAGCAATATTGCAGCAGAGATTTTACAGCAATATTGTTGCAAATTCTGTGCTGTATAGGGTAGAAATAAATCGTTGAAGTTGCTGAAAATTGCTAATATCTATATCAATTAATCCATTTTAATATGCATTGTACTAAAATGAGTCAACTGATATGAGGTCTGTTCTTTTTAGCTGAACTTTTGTATCCATTTTATCTTTCTTCCTTTTCTCTTCAGAAAAAAAAAAACAAGGAAAAGATGAACTGATGCAAAAGTGCAGTCAAAAAGAACAGGCTTATAGATTTCAGCGTTTTCAATGATTTACTTCTACCAGGGATATTCCAAGAACTCATTAAATTAAATTGGAAAATTACATTGGATAACTTGTGAAGCTAGATAGAGAATCGACTTCAGGTTTTATATATGTCTTTAGGTAATAAATAAAACCAATTAATTAAATTTTTCAGTTATTGTATATGTTAGAACGTTAGCGTCTTAATTCATCTGATCAGAAAATTTTTATTCACATTTACCGCTATTCATGTATATTGATTACTCTAAAATCGGTTGAATATAACATCATCATTTTGCAATGTTGGTTATACATTAATAACTGACAATGAGTCACTGACAGAATCGCTCAATTATGCCTAATCATGTTTGCATAAATATATATTTGCAATATCACGGTTATAATTTAACCAATTGCTTCATGTACTTATAATTATAATCTTCAATAAAAATTAAATCACCGAAACCATTTAAATCGGAAACAAAACACGTATTGTTGTATCGGTGTTTCACGGCATGGTGGATCCACACAGGACTTCGGGAGATGATAATAGACAACTTTGTAATTTTTAAATTAAATTATATTTAGCTTTACACGTAACACCAGTTAATCAATTTGATTAATTCAACAAATTTTATTTAATGTAACCGTAATCTGGTTGAATAGTTGTCTAATTGTCTAATTAAACAATTTGTTAAACAGACTATAGTTAAATTCAATTAAATAAAATTTATTGAATTAATCAAATTTGCAAATAACTAAATGTGTTTAGCTCATTGAACAAATTTTTTTCTCAGTGTAATAATGCAACAAGTATAAACATTATTCATTTGTATTGAAAATAAATTTTATCATTGAACTTGAAACTGTTGAAAACTTTTTACAAGGTCAAATGCAAGTCTCATCTCCCGAATAAAAACATTTCTCAACGCAATTTAAAGAAACAAAAAACAACACACACATATATATATATATATATATATATATACATATATATACATATAGAAACAAAAAACACATATATACATAAATATGTGCGGCAGATATTAATATAGATCTCATAAATATTTTTGACGTGGTTCTATAAGAAATTTATAACAAGCCAAATAGGCACCTATGAATCTATTTGGTTCTATAAGGAATTCTGTTATTTCCCATATTTTTAATTCGAATTATACGTAAAATCCGGTTTTGCTTTCATACGAACAGTTTTAAAAATAATTTTCGTTTTAAATTTATGTATATAAATATATATTATATACAGGTTGTTTCAGACCTGACGCACCTGCTAATGGCAGATTTCTGAAGTCATTTCGAAAATTTAATACCATAATATCCAGACTAATCCAGAATAATATCTTTTCAATAATTAGAAATATCAGTAATTTTATCGTTGTCTACGTTTATATTAATATTAACAAAATGCAACTATTAGCTTTTACATTTTGCTATATTTGAATGCATAAATTTTAGATAATTTGCTAGCTTTAAATAATTATAATTGAAAAACTATTATAGCCTTGATATTTTGGTATTAAAATTTTCATCTCAAAATGATTTCAGGAATCTGTCATTAACAGGTGATACGTTATTTCTGAAATACCTGTATATACTGATGTGTATATGTATATGCATGTATTTATACAGTGTATCTTATTTGATATTTGATAGTCAAATATTTGCAAATCGCGAAGTTTTTTAAAGAAAAAAGTTTTTTAGATAAAAGTTGTAGGTGAATTTCAAGAGGGAAAGAAGATAATATACATTTGAATTACATGGAAAAAAGAGTATGATTGGTCTGCACAGAAATCTGGTGATGTCAAATATTGCAAATAGTAAAAATATGGAACAACTATTTATGTATTGTAGTTACTTGAACCAATACAATGGTTACGTTAAGTAATATTATGACAATGCTGGTTATATTACAACAATGCATTTGACACATACATATTTTTAATTATAAGCGTGATGAGTCGCTTTTGCTTTTTAAAATTGTAATTTAATTTATAATGTATAACAAAAAATTCTTATTAATAATTTATTCTTATTATTATATATCATGCTTTATAATGTCATGATTGATGTAACTATACGAATATATAACTTATCCATAGTATAACTTATCCATAGTAAATGATAAATCCCCCAATCAAGTTATGATTTTCACAATCAGATCGCGCCTAACTACATTGATGTAGTTGATACATCAAAAAAATAAATCGTATCAATCATATACATTTCTACCAAAGATATCTAGGATAATATTCTGTATTACTCACAACTAAATATTTTTATATGAACTGATGTCTTTTTATCCGTGTATAATTGCAATACACAACATAATTTAGTTTATATTTTTGAAATCTTTTAGAATTTAAGTTATTAAATAGAATTTAAGTTATTAAAAATATCGGAGAATGTATTGATAAATATAATAATAATAATAATATACTTATAAATATAATAATAATATAATAATAATATTTATAAATATAATAATAATATATTTATATTTAAATTATATAATTGTATAATTATCTATATTTATCTATATTTATCTATATTTTAATTACACAGAAATTTTTATTCCTGATTTTCATTACATGAATCTTTATCACCTGATAGATATGCATACAGTATTTTACATTGAGTGTTTCAAAAAAACCAAGTCTTATCGCGTATAAATTTTTCTATTGCGATTTCCGGATAGAATATACAATGCAGACAAGTTCCCATAAAATCATATGGATTGTGAAATATCTACAGAAGCGATTTCAAAAGCTTTATGGTTTTCTTATAAAACTGATAAGCAGATATTAATTTTACATTAAATTGGATAAACATTCACTGCGGAATTTGTGATATACCTACTCATTTAGAGGTCAATGAAATTACACATAAACACTCTCATAAATTTTTGGAATATGTATGTTAGAAAAATGATTATTTTGTAATATATTAATAGAAACAAATAAAATGAATCAGATAGAAGACGGTTTATGGCTCTTAGTATCGCACAGGAACATAGAAATGTGGTTCTATCTGACATTTTTAGAATACTACGTTTATGTATAGTCCTTTAAACTGCGCGCTGAAATAATTTTTCAGTCTTGAAGTACAAATTCTATTGAACTGCAGTAATATTAAAAGTTAAATTGACTATCAATTTAACAATTCGATGTTATTACGCATCTTAGAACAATTTTAATAATGCTGAATAACATTAAAATTTGTAAATAACTAATTTTATTGCGAAAAATATTATCTCGGCCGAAAGTTGAACTTGGATAGTTGAACTTTAGCATTTCGTGCAAGTGTCCTTTCCATCGAAGCGAAAAAAATAATGCTTACTTTAGACATAACATTTATTGAAAATGCGCATTAAGAGAATTCTAAAGTGAAACTTCAATTCCAACAAAGTCATCAGAGGGCTCTATTTTTCCAGCGAATCAACATGTCTTTATATATTATCTTACACAACTTATGATACACGCAGTGACACGTTTGTGTCAATTTCTTTTATTTGCCGCGATAAAGATAAAATCTAAGTCTAATTCTAATTCTACGTTATTTGTTCGTGTAAACTACATGTTTGTGGATCACTATTTCGTAAGTTGCAAAATTTTCGCGTTAAGCAAATGTTGTCTTGAGACACTATGTCACTAAGAAATGACAAAAAATATATCAATTTCGAAATTTTTGGTTCTCGGCATAAACTCCACCTTACAAACACATATTAATGCGTATACTTTAACTCTGAAAAAGAATTTACGAATCTGGGAAAGAGGAAAAAGTATTTATCTATTTTGTCAATAAAAAAATTGATTTTTTTAACATTTCTTCAATTCTTATAA
>NW_012130069.1:319832-325107 GCF_000143395.1 Atta cephalotes | reverse complement strand
TTACTAAATTGAGTAAAAAAACATTAGTGGATTTATTTAAACTAACTTTAAATGAGTTGTGTTTATGAATAAGTTGTGTATGTGAATAATTTGTGTTTGCTCAGGAGGAATAGAATTCCATTCCATTTACTACGAATTTATGTGTTTCTATATATGTAACACAAAAAACATTTTAAAAAAATTATAAGTATATATAAAAAATCGAAGCTAAGTCTGATAAATAATAATTTTTGTAACTGGTATTAACTCAAAATTTGTTAGAATTTTCAATTTACATATAACGCATATAATTATAATATAATCAATGCTACATTTCCCTTATTTCTTATATAACTGATTAGTATGGAAAATTTTTAGAAATGTTTAAAACATTCATATCTCATGTGCAACAGTTTTGAAAAGATTCTGCAATATGTAATATGAAACATTTTAACAGAAGTTTCTAAAATCTATCATATTAGAAAAATTTTATTGTTACGAAAATATTGTTAAAAATAATAACAGAGATAAAAGGGCTTGAAAGGAATAAGTGCTGTTCAAGATGCACAAATTGTTCAAAAATATCTCTCAATATTCAAATTAAATTTATTGGAAAGAGACAAATAGTAGAACAAATAATCGTTAAAATGATAATTTTCTAAATTCATTTTATTTTGTAGAAAATTTCAGTAGTAACAAAAAGCTCTCTTATCATTTTTCAATATCTCTTTTCGTTTTCTTTTAATCGAAAAACTAAAAAAGAAACTTTGTTGCTTAATTACTTCCACGTTAATGTTCCCTTAATGTTCTAGCACTTTTAAATTTAGTCTTTTTTTATACTTCAAACTGTCGATTAAAGCAATAAAGTGCCTCTAAATAATTTCTTTTTTTTTAAACTTCTAGCTGGCCTATATGCAATAAATTGAAAAACATATTTAAACATATCAAAAAAGTATCATAAATTTAAAATCCAAAATGTTTACTAAAAGTCATTTTTTTGATCAATTACGATTCAATTTAAAGTTATTTTGATGTTAATGTGACTTGTTCTATTTTAAGAATAGTATACATAAATATGTATTAGACGTACAATCCCTGCAAAAAAAATTAAATTTGGAAGTATTTAATATTTACACTTTAAATAAACTATATACATATGAAAGTTGTATGAATAATATTGTATTTTTGTTCTATAACACATCTGGACAGTTTATATATTTTATTTGTTATTATTTTTATTGTTAAAAATGGAAATTTAAAAAGTTATTTAAAAATTTACATTTACATTACATTGAGATTTACTGATTAGTTACAAAGAATAAATGTTTTATTTATTTACTAGATAACTAATTCATGTATTGCAAAGTAATTCTACGCAAATAATCTTGAATATATAATGTACTTTTATTAAAAAATTTTTATCATTTTATAATATATTTTCATATATTTTTATTAGAGCTCAGATTAAAAAATGCTATCTCTTAAAATAACTTATGATTCAGATAGTAAATCGTCACCAAATTTGTCGTACTATTTTGAAACGTGATTTAGAATAATCTAATTTTTTTTTATTATTTTGTTGTCATTTTGAAAATATAAAACATTCTTAATTGCGAAAAACTTTTGTATATAAATAATAATTGTGTAGAAACTAGTATGATTTTTTAGTAGTGATTATGTATATGTGCTTTTATACATATAATGTGATTAATTAATCAAAATAGTTGGCGATAATTATTTAATAATTATTTTTAAGAAATTTTAAGTTTATTTCAAAGTTTTGCAATCTGTAAACAGATCACAAAAGTTTTAATAAATTTTAAGTACTTTAGAAATGATTTATTATAATATATGTTTAAAATTGATAACAATATTAAAATTTATTTATGTCGACATAATAAATTTAAATAATATTTAAGTATCTATCAAGTATATTTAAATATCATTCTCTAGTACTATATAGAAATAGCTGAAATCTTTTTGATAATATTTCAAAAAGATTACAGATTCCTTCTGATATTTCATCAACCTTACAACAAGATTTCATGTGCAAGAATTGTGGACTTTTTACTATTCCAGAGCTGTCTCAGAAATGTTGCAGACATATTATGCAATTTTTATGAAATGTTTCACTTTTCAGTTAAAATATTTCTGAGATATTTCTGAAAACTTTCGGTGTTGTCTGGGTACGTTTATTGTAGATTTATAAAAAGTTCAATGAAAATACAAAGCAAAACAGAATAAATATAAGATAAAAGATTTGTTGACATGAAATATATTTTCTGATACATGTGTCATCGTCTTTATCATAATTGAAGGTATCTTTGAGAAATAAGGTATATTTCGGAAATATTTTCTCAAATATTTTGAAAATGTATTTTTGAAAATATATTTACATAATAAGTATTAGTATTGGGATACTACAACTTTTTAATAATATTAATATAATTTCATAATAATATTAATGTAGTAATATTAATATCTCACTTTAGCAAATCTAATGTATGAACTTGTTGGATAAATTATTTATTTGAAGTGTTCGCAGATTACGACAATGGATTTAATTTTTTTGACACTATGTACTCTTTGCATCGTTGTAATTTTCGCATTTCTACCAAAAGTGTATCATCATTATGTTATGCGACAGAAACTCAAAAATCTACCCTCACCTGTTACTGGTTCGATATTTAAGTTAATGAGGTTATCAGATTATGGTAAAGAACTATATAAGATTTTTGCATTATTTTGTTATACAGAATCATTTACATATCTATTTTCGCATACAACTTAAAGCTTGGTTATCTCGGGGCGTCATATTTGTTATCGTCGGAAATGACTTGCAATGAATTAATTGTTACATAGGTTTGTTACATAGGTTACATAGGTCAGATTTTTCTTAAAAACATATTTTCATAATCCTGAAATCTATCAAATCTGTGGCAAACTGAAACATCTGTCCAATGAGTTACTGTACATATGTAGATGTGTAAAATATAATTGCTCAAATAATGATACATTTCTGAAATGTCAAAAAATACTGCAGCATTTAGTTATTAAAAGAAAATTAAAAAATAAAGCTGTAGCAATTAATTTATTGTGTGTTCATTTTCTATTTCTAACATAATTCAATCAATATGTTGTTTTGAGACAGCCAGCTCTAAATTTAAAACTTTAATATTTAAATATATATAATTAAATTAATTACTGTATAAATAAATAATAATAAATTATTAATAAAATAATAAATTTAATTATTAGAGCGCACGAAATTGTTTCTTATGGAAATAGAGAAGTGTAAAGAAGGAATATTCATACACTATATCGGAATTGCACCTTATATTAACATATTTAAGCCAGAATACTTGCAGGTAAATAAAATTTATTTACTAATAGAAAATAACATCCGTTATATTTTCTACAATAATTAATACATTATTTAAGCACGAAGAAGCATCTTTGTGTACTGTGATGATATATAATATTCTCAAGTATTTATATAATAACTGTTTATATAATAACTATTTTTATAAATTTATTATTTTAAAACTAAAAATTAAAAAAAGGAAAAGATTACATCGAAATCCTGTTTGTCTCTATTATAATGTGTAGTAATCAAATTTTATTATATACTATTTAGTACAATGTAAATGATTATTTTATAAATATTTATTAGTAAAGAAAGAACAGAAAATGGGCTAAAAATTTTCTTGTGTGTAAATATACTAAAAAAATTAACTTTTATTTTTATAAAAAATTTACTTTAATAAATTGAATTTTACAGTGTCACTATTAGTATTGTTAGTGAAGAATAGAGATTTCTTTATTATAATAGCGAAATAAATTATAAATTTAACACAACAAAGTTTTTAATAAATAATATTAACCCTAGTAAGTCATTATTTTTGGTTATCTAATCTGGTATTTCTGGTCACAGATTTATGAAACTCTGCAACTTTGTCACACTATATCTCTGGACTGAATACGTATTTTTTATCTCAAAATCTATGAAATTTATACCTCAAAATCAAGCAAAGGCAGATAAATAAATCAAATAAATAATATTTTATTTTTAATTAATCACAATGCTTCAAAGAACTTTTGTTGGAAAAATTTGCAAAAAATGATTACTTTGAAAAAAATTCTCAAATTTTAAATTTTATGTGCAAGAAGGAGGTAGGATTTTTTTAATTGACCTTTTTGGACTATCAAAAAAAAAGATAATACGACTCGCTAAAAAGAAAATAATTATTTGAATTATCGAAAACCAACATTTTTGAAAAATCTATACATATAATCTATATATATACAATTAATAAATAAAATTTTATTATTTAAACAAAATGATAGATAAATGATTGTACATGTATAAATATTATTATAGTATGTATAATTAAATTTATTAGGATTTAGTTTAGAGGATGATACAACACTCGCTCCAAAGCAATTATCCGTCCCGGTTGAGTGATCTCCGAAAAGTGACAAAAATTTAAAAATTTCTATTTAATTATATTAAATATAATTCTTTTTAATTCTTTTCATGTACTTATTTTTATACTATTCCAAAATCATTAAACATATATTTAATAAAAAAATAAGAGGATATCCTGAAAAGGGATATGCCAAAAGCTTGCAAGTTAGTCACGTATGGTACTCTCCTCAGTACTCTCTTTGAACTTTCATACATTCTCACATCGAGAATAACGTACAAAAAATATCCTTGCAGACTTATCATATCTATGGACAGTTAATGTTTTTTTCAGTCTTCTTCTCTCAATTCGGATCTTCAAATTATATTATAAAAAAGTTACAGCAATTTGAAAATAGGGTACGTTGAATCAATGAACTTACTAGGGTTAATCAGTAAATTCTTTTTCTACTTATAATTGACGAAATTTATTGTAGCACTCAAAATTTGTTGTACACTTATCAGCAAAAAAATGAATTACTAAATTTTAGGACAATTTTTAATATGTTTGAGTAATGATATCTAAACAAAATTTTAGCGAGATGTACCAAAACTTAAATTAAAGAGTTTGAACATTCTCATTAATAACCATGTAGATCAAATTTCACAAAGTGTATTATAAAATAGCGGACATTAAAAATAGACATTGAAAGGAAAAAAAATTTTTATTCAAACTATTGCGTTATTCAGGTGAATTGGCTGTCAGGCATAAAAGTGTATGAGTTTTTAAGATCATTGATTTCCAAACAAATCCGTATGGAACATTTTTCTACGATTTTTTAAACAAAATTATGTTTCAAAATAAAAAGTTACAAAATGGACAATTTTTAC
>NW_012130069.1:314216-317576 GCF_000143395.1 Atta cephalotes | reverse complement strand
ACTTATATAAATAATTAGTACTATATATCGCGACACACACACACACACACACACACACACACACACACACACACACACACACACACAATCTCGCAATGATGATTTTTTGTTGTGATATCGCTATTCTATAAAATATATTATATATTAAAATATTATATATAAAAATATATATAAAAATATATAAATATATATAATAATTTGTGCTAAAATTTAGTGGTCCGTTTTTTTGCGGATGAATGTATATTAAAAATAAAAAATTTTTTATATTATTTCTTTGAATATTATTGGATTATATTTTTTTCGAACATTATAGCATATTTTACCTAGCACTGTAAATATCACAAAAGGAGATTTCTATGATATGCTGAAACCTTGGTTGGGCAATGGACTTTTGACATCTACAGGTAAACGTACAATAAACTGCATATTTATTTTTCTCACTTATTTATTAGGACTGGGCATGTATTCGAAATACTTTTATTTACAAAACGGTATTGGTAAGACAATTTTATTTTGTATTTTGTGTTTGTTCGGACTACATAAAATATTTTGTATTTTGTAATTTATGGGAGCATATAAAAATATTTTGTATCTTATATTTTAGTATTAATAACAAACGATTATGAAAGTATTTTGTATTTTATATTTTAAATACTAACATTGATAATCAACCTTATACTTGAATTACAAAATATAAAAATGTTTCAATTTTTTGATGTTAAATACAAAATACGTAATACTTTTATAATCCGTTAAAATAAAAAATACAAAATATGCTTGTACTGCAAATATAGTATGTTTTAAATCAAAGTATTTCAAATACATGTCCTGATATTTATTACATATTTATTTTTCTCTTACATTTAGATTTTATTAAAAATAAATAGCAAATTGTTTCAGGACTGGGCATGTATTTGGAATACTTTTATTTTAAAAAAGGTATTTGTATTACAATTATATTTTATATTTTGTGCTTTAAGGAGCGCATAAAAATATTCTGTATTTTGTATTATACGAAATATATTAAAATATTTTAAATTTTGAATTTCAAATACTTGACAATCAATTATCTTAATCTTCAATTATCTTAATCTTATCTTAATCTATTATTTGAATTATGGTATACAAAAAATGATAAATATTCACATTTTAGAGCAAACTTCTCCGATGGCCTTGACCTTAAAATATGTTATCAAAATCATGAGCCTGAGTAATCTCCAACAAGTTTATTCGGCTAAACAAAGAAAATTAGAAAAAATTTATTTATTAGAGAAAAAATTTATTAGAGAAAATTAGAATAAATTCTTATTTCTGTATCTATATATAATATTAGAGACTATTCCATATCTTTCTTGCTTACGTAACTTTTTACGCAAACGATTTTCATACTATCTCTCCTCTTAGAGACACATGACTTTTCATGTATTGAGAATTCTATCCTATCTCGCCAAGTTGCTGCGCCCCTGAAGCAGAGGTGGGATGAGATAGGAGTCGCTTCGCATGTAAGTCGTATACCTCTCAATCGAGGAAAGATGCGATGAAAGTTGCTTCGCATAGATAGTAAAATATATTTTAATGCAGAAAATTTTTGTTTTGTATATGTAGTGAAAAAAAATCATTTTTAAACTTTTCTTCTTAATAACTTTTTAACAAATAAACAAGCGACAACTAAAATTGAAGGTTACTCAGAGACATGATCTAGACAACAAGATCTATGTCAAGATCAAGGTCATCAGAGAGGTTTCCCCTAAAGTAAACATTTATCCAAAAAATTTTCAATATTTCAATTTTAAATACAAAATACATAATACTTTCATATGCTTCGTTAAAATACGAAAAACAAAATACACTTGTATTGCAAATAATATGTTTTAAATAAAAATATTTCAAATACATGTCTAACCCTTGGCTTATTTTTATCATGTACGCTACTTTAATATATAATCATTCATGAAAAGATTGAAAATTGAGTCACTTTTTTTCGAGACAGGTTCAATTAGAGAGTTTGACTGTATAGTTAATTTGATTATTTATGTTGCTCACGTGCTAGAAAATTGTGCAGTGTTTCACGAACTTTTTTCTTATTTATATCGTTAATATCCAGTATCAACATGTAAAGAAAATAGAATATCAAAAACAAAAACGATAAAAAAAATATCTATTTTTTTTAATTGACAAGGAAACATTCCCAAGTGTAAATCTCTAAAGAATAAAAGCGAACCTATATAAATTTGTTGTAACAGATATATTAGGTGTAGTAAAAAGAAATCCATTATTTTTGAATGGAAAAATAATACAATTTCTTTTTACTACACCTAATATAATGAATAGTAACTAATAAGAGCAAAATTCATCATTTACCATATATAAGCTTATATACATATATAAGCTATCGATATAAACTATATTTTCGATATAAGCAAAAATATATATCAAATATATTTAAATTTTTACGTATAATTAACGATTCTATTTTATTAATTCTTGCTTTTTAGCAAAATAAAATTTTTTTGATCGCCGAAATTATTTCAAAATTTATAAATTACAATAGAAATAATGGAATTTACACGTGCAAGTATTTCCTTGTGAATTAAAAAGTATTCTTTTGTAAAAGTCTCTCTTTATTTTTTGCGATATTTATACAATTTTATTTTTATATGTGTATCACATTTTAATGCTTCAGGTGAACAATGGTTCCACGATAGAAAACTCATCGGGCCAACGTTCCATTTTAGTGTATTAGATCAATTTGCTATGATTGTGTTTGAAAAAGCAGAGATTCTGACAAAGTGTCTCCAAAAAGAGATAGAAAAGGATCCAGGAAAAGCCGTTAATATTTTCCCTTTTATTATCAATGTTGCTCTCGATATTATCTGCGGTAATGTGTCATGTTTTTAATTACAATGTATATAATTATAATATTTTGTGAGAAAATACGTTTTATTTATTGATATAGTCATTTTATGCAGCAAACTTTATCAATTAATTTACGAATAATAAAAAAATATATAAACGATAAAGATTTGCAGGTCATCGCCGTGCTTTATTAGGGTGAGGAGCGAACTGATACTATATCTAGTATTAGTATTAGTGCGCTCCTCGCCCTGATAAAGTGAACGTTGGACGCAATGTTCACGAAACGTTAGCATTAGCAACGGCGAACAAAACACGGCGATTACTTGTAAACTTTCTAACATTCTTAAAAATAATAGCCATGAAAAATCGTTATATAAAGGGTAATTTTAATTGTATTATTATAAACAATATGACAAAAGGATTTATCAATAATATTAGTTATTGTCTACAGAAACAGCAATGGGTGTGGATATACATGCTCAAGAAGTTGTAACCAAATATACA
>NW_012130069.1:302362-307278 GCF_000143395.1 Atta cephalotes | reverse complement strand
TGCGAAAAGAATTTTTAAAACTTGTTTTGCATTTTGTTTTGTTTCGATATGTTTTTGTTTTCACGATATAGCAATTTGGTAACAATTTTTTTCTCATGTGCGTTACATAAAAAAGACATTTTGAATACATGAAAAATTATATTATAACAACAGGCATTTTAAATTTAGAAATTTTAATGGTACTTTCGTGTATCATTAATGATAAATATCATTAATGATATTTTTAAAAATTTCCTTCGAGCTAACAATATCACAAAAATCTCAATCGTCATTTTTTGCTTCTTTAATGCTATTTGCCTCAAAATTGTAATATGATAGTCAGCTTCGTTCACAAATCAAAAATACATAAAAAATGATAAAAATCAATGTCTTAAACGGTCTAGCTGGATTTTAAATGCTTGTATGATTCTTGTGTGAATTTATATACTGATATTCTTCGTAATAATTGGCATATGAAGGAACAATGTCTCTTTAGTCGACGTAAATAAACAATATATTATAGGACCGTATATGTGATAACACAAACTATAATTATCGCATATATAGTTCTATATATATATATAGTTCTATATATATAGTTCTAATATATTATATTGTTTAATTCCCGTCGCTTAAAGAAACATTGTTTCTTCATGTTTTCATTATTGCGAAGAATATTTCTAAAGCCTCGGTAGTCTAAAAGTTTAGGATAATCCCAAGGAATGCAAGAGATCTGGATTCGACTCTCAACCGAGATAATATTTTTCGCAATAAGAATGAATTATTTACAGATTTTAATATGTCATTCAGTATTATCAAGATCGTTTCGAAGATGCAAATAAGCATCAAAAATTTGTTAAATTGCTAGTCAATTTAACTCATAATATTACTATGGTAGTTTAGTAGAGTTAGCGTTTTCAAGACCGAAATATCATTTCGGCATACGTTTCTGGGATCACTATATACGTATATAAATTCACACAGGAATCATATTATATAAGATCCAGCTAGATTGTTTAAACCTTTAATTTCTATAGTTTGTGTTATCATATATATCCTATATATATCATATATCGATCCTAACATAATATATTATATTACATATAAAATAGTTATTCATGTTCGTGTTGCAAAAAAATGTTTTGTCGGACAGTATTATTAATAAAACAACTAATGAATTATTACTTGCGTGTTAAGAATTAATGATAAATAATTTTAATAATTATTTACATAATATATTTATACTTAATTACATATTATGTAGTTTACGTAAGTTAAACGACAATCGTACTTTTAGAACTTCCTCGTTAACAACAAAACGACTATTTCGACCGTGGCATTGGATTGAATGGTTGTTCTATTTACTGCCTACAGGGAAACAGTTTAAATCAGCGCTTGATATATTACATGGATTTACAAAAGAGGTACAGAAATGCTAAAAATGTTTGTATTTAGCCATTTAAAACAGTTAAAGTTTTACTAAAATGTTTATATTATTATGAAGAATGTTCATTTTTACATCTGACACGATAAATTTTATATAGGTGATAAGAAAGAGAAAAATTGAACGACAATCGCAAAACGGCCATACGGAACTCGAAAATGAAGATAATGAATTTAATATAGGTAACGATTGTAAATTTGAATTATATATTGTACTTTATACAGATTATAGGTACATAATTTATTTAGGTACTTTATATATATTCCTTATTTAATAAAATTTATTATATTAGGTAAGCGTAAGAGACAGGCGTTCTTAGATTTATTATTAGATCAGAATGAGAAATCTGATACTCCTCTGACCGATGATGAGTTGAGAGCGCAAGTTGACACATTCATGTTTGAAGTAAGACGTCCGACTTAAAATTAAAATTAAAATTTTACAATTATTATACATAAAATTTTCCGTTTAATTAAATTAACAAGGTAATATATCTATAAAAAGGACATGTAAAATAATATAAAAAATGTTAATAGGGGCATGATACAACTGCAGTTGCGATAACTTGGACGCTCTTTCTTTTGGGCAATAATTTAAAGCATCAGGCAAAAGTTCATGAAGAACTCGAGGAGGTTTTCGGAGATTCAGAAACACCAGCCAGTTTAAAGGAGCTGTCGAAATTAAAGTATCTCGACAGAGTCATAAAGGAGACACTCCGAATATTTCCGAGTGTACCTATAATCACAAGGGAACTATCGAAAGATGTAAAAATAGGTTGGTCATAACTTTATCTGCTACTTAAGTAAGAATTTCAAAAAATGCACCAATATGTAAATTTATTCATAATAAAATAATTAAATTAAAAGTGTGCGAATCAGCATTTGCCAAATTGAATCGAATAGAATCGAAGCTGAAATCATTATACTGAATCAAATCGAATCGAATCTTTTTGATTCAAAAACGAATCAAATTCGGAAATTTTCACATATTGATATCTGAAAAAAATTTTAAAGCTGAAAAAATTCATTTTAAATGTATATCAAAAAATTGATAATAAGACATAAACGTATTAAGAAAATAAATCATTTTTGCATATAGTAAATTACACTATAAAATGTAGTAACAAATATAAATTGAAAGTACATAAAATCAAACATTTATTACTACCAAGATTTGGAACTTAGTAGCAAAGTTAGATGGTTATTACGAAATTATTATATCACAAATACAACCAAATTATTAATTGTTTTAAACAAAATAATTTGGTAATTGGGACCAAATAATCCCTTTTATATAATAAAAAAATTTATATCTTAACGAAAAAAATAATTTTTTGTTATTATTACTTTTTATTTTCCCATTGTAATGCATTATTTACTGTTTTGCATACCTATTTTCTATCTTATTAACTATTTAATTAATTAATTATTAAAAAATGCATCGTCGGTAAGATTTACGAGAACTTACGATCCCTAGAACGATAGTCTAATACATTTACGCTGAGCTAATCGCACTATTAGGATAAAACATTACCAATGTTACTTATATTTTCTATTGTAACATTCTTAATTTCATATCTCTGCTGCCAGTTTAATATTATTAATATTTGAGGAGAGTACATGGAATGAAATAATACTCTGTTATTTATTATATCGTTAGGAAATGACAAAGCAATTCTCCTCAGTCTCGTGACGTATTTCGTCTCGCTGCGATCTGAGTATTGCGTGTTTTATTTTCGAGCATGTGTGATCGGCTTTGATATATAATAATTTTTATTTATATAGTTTTTTTTAAGAAAAATGTTAAATTATCATTTATATAAATGTGGTCAAAAATACTATTGCTACACGAAAAAAAAAGTTTGGAATAGTAGAAAATGATCCAGAATTCTAATTAAGCTTATTAAATTTCTGATTAAATTTAGATTGATAGAAGGTTACATTCTGATTATTTTAAATTCTGGTAAATTGGAAATTGGTTATTTCAACTAGAATTCTGATAGATTATGAATTTATTTTGAAACATGTAGTATTTCGCTATTAAATTAATATTTTGTTATGTACTGCGACATTAATTATGTGTATGTAATGCTTAAATAGATTCCGTATAGAAGCAACAATAATTTTTTAATAAAAATGCCATGTATATTTGTATTATTATTATATATAATCTTGGAGTTGTTGAGAGAGAAAGAAAGAAGGCTCTGAAATACCTTTATTATTTATCAATCAATTTATCATGTCTGAGCGCTCGAATATCAGCTCCGATCAGTAAATTTTGATTGCTATTAATTTAAAAACTATTATAATCTCGATTTCTCATATTAATATTTTCGTCTTAGAATGTTGTCAAAGAATCCATTTTTGAAACACTCTGTGTATACATTAATTTGTTTTTCTTTTATTTTATAGATAATTTTATACTTCCGAAAGGTGTTATGGTCGTGTTGGCAATCTTATTAACACACCGAAATCCGGTGGTTTGGCCGGACCCATTGAAATTCGATCCGGATCGCTTTCTTCCAGAAAACTCGAAGAACAGAAATCCGTACGCCTATATTCCGTTCAGCGCTGGACCAAGAAACTGTATAGGTCAGAAATTCGCTCAACTCGAAGAAAAAACCGTGTTGACTGCTATTCTCAGGAAATGGAGAGTGAAAAGTGTGAAAACAGTCGATACGATTAAATTCGAAGGTTCTCTCACTTTACGACCAAGTGAAGATGTATTAATGCATTTCACGTCGAAGAAATGAACAATTTGCTATCAAATAAGATAGTTGGCCCAGAAATCAAGATACCAGTAATCGAAATTTCATGCATTAAAGACGTATTTTAGTGCTTTCTGTCGAGCGTGAGACTAGCTAATATTTTTTCTAATATTGGTTCCAAGAAAGTATTTATAATATTGTGTTACATTGTGAAAGTCCTAAATATAATGAATTCACTATTGATTAAATCGAATATGTGCAGTAACCGAGCCTGCGTGATTTCGATCAACTGTTTCATTATGAAGTTAAAAGACATTGTTTGACATCTCGTGTGATTTTGGAGTATTGGCGACTTGTATGAAATAAATTGAGCTTCGAATTATAAATCGAGATCACAGTTTTATGTTTTGATCGCAGTTTTACACATATTATTATTTCATAGGTTTTTTTTACGTGACATGTACTGGTTCACTGAAGCACGTTCGAGCCATATCTGTCGATTACTAGCTGAAAAAAATTCTTGTAAACCAAATAATAATGTATCCAAAATTGAAATAAAAAAATTAGATCCGTAATTGTTATCTAGACATTCTACGGACCAGTAATCATCATACGCATAGTCGAGTTAATAAATTGATACGCAAATAAATAAAGAATGTCGATTACTAGATCATTTCGATAACTGGTACGTCTAGAACAGAGATCGGCACTATTCGAATAAAAATTAATTTACAATTCTTTTCTATTCTTTTAAAATAGCTATTAATATTTGAAAATTTGTAATAT
>NW_012130069.1:291212-296093 GCF_000143395.1 Atta cephalotes | reverse complement strand
TTAAATGAGTTGTGTTTATGAATGTGTTGTGTAAGTGAATAATTTGTGTTTGCCCAGGAGGAACAAAATTCTATTTACTACAAATTTACTTGTTCTACTATACATGTAACATTATACATGTAACATAATACAAAAAACATTTTTAAAAAATCATTAAAAAAACAATAATGTACCTATAAATAATTTCTTTTTTTTTAAAACCTTTAGCAGGCCTATATGCAATAAATTGAAAAACATTTAAACAGAACAAAAAAGTATCATAAATTTAAAATCCAAAATGTTTATAAAAGTCATTTTTTTGGTCAATTACGATTCAATTTAACATTATTTTGATGTTAATGTGACTTGTTCTATTTTAAGAATAGTATATGTAAACGTATATTAGACGTACAATTCTTGCAAAAAAAATTAAATTTGGATGTATTTAATATTTACACTTTAAATAAACTATATATATATGTATATAGTAACTATATATATATATATGAAAGTTGTATGAATAAGATTATATTTTTGTTTTATAACACATCTGTACAGTTTATTTATTTTATTTGTTATTATTTTTATTGTTAAAAATGGAAATTAAAAAAAATTTAAAAATTTACATTTACATTACATTGAGATTTAATGATTAGTTACAAAAAATAAATGTTTTATTAATTTACTAGACAACTAATTCATGTATTGCAAAGTAATTCTACACAAATAATCTTGAATATATAATGTACTTTTATTAAAAATTTTTATCATTTTAAAATATATTTTCATATATTTTTATTGGAGATTAAAAAATGATATTTATTCAAATAACTTATGATTCAGACAGTAAATCATTATCAAATTTGTCATACTATTTTGAAACGTGATTTAGAATAATCTAATTCTTTTTATTATTTTATTATCATTTTGAAAATATAAAATATTCTTAATTGCGAAAAACTTTTGTATATGAATAATAATTGTGTAGAAACTAGTATGATTTTTTAGTAGTGATTATGTATATGTGCTTTTATACATATAATGTGATTAATTAATCAAAATAGTTGGCGATAATTATTTAATAATTATTTTAAAGAAATTTTAAGTTTATTTCAATGTTTTGCAATCTGTAAACAGATCACAAAAGTGTTAATAAATTTTAAGTACATTAGAAATGATATTATAATATATGTTTAAAATTGATAACAATATTAAAATTTATTTTGTCGACATAATAAATTTAATATTATTTAAATATCTATCAAGTATATTGAAATATCATTCTTATAGTACTAGAAATATCTGAAATCTTTTAATAATAATATTTCAAAAAGATTACAGATTCCTCTTCTGATATTTCATCAACCTTACAACAAGATTTCATGTGCAAGAATTGTGGACTTTTTACTATTCCAGAGCTGTCTCAGAAATGTTATAGACATATTTCGCAATTTTTATGAAATGTTCACTTTTAAGTTGAAATATTTCTGAGATATTTCTGAAAACTTTCGGTGTTGTCTGGGTACGTTTGTAGATTTATAAAAAGTTCAATGAAAATACAAAGCAAAACAGAATAAATATAAGATAAAAGATTTGTTGACATGAAATATATTTTCTGATACATGTGTCATCGTCATTATCATAATTGAAGGTATCTTTGAGAAATAAAGATATATTTGGGAAATATTTTCTCAAATATTTTGAAAATGTATTTTTGAAAATATATTTACATAATAATTAGTATTGGGATACTATAACTTTTTAATAATATTAATATAATTTCATAATAATATTAATGTAGTAATATTAATATCTCACTTCAGCAAATCTAATGTATAAACTTGTTTGATAAACTATTTATTTGAAGTGTTCGCAGAATACGACATGGATTTAATTTTTTTGACAATATATACTCTTTGCATCCTTGTTATTTTCGCATTTCTGCCAAAAGTGCATCATCATTATGTTATTCGACAGAAACTCAAAAATCTACCCTCACCTGTTATTGGTTCAATATTTAAGTTAATGAGGTTATCAGATTATGGTAAAGAACTTTATATAAGATTTTTGCATTATTTTGTTATACAGTACCATTTATATATCTATATCTATATTCGCACAACTTAAAGCTTGATTATCTCGAGGTGTCATATTTGATGTCGGAAATGACTTGCAATGAATTAATAGTTACATACAGATTTATTTTTCAGATTTTTCTTAAAAACATATTTTCATAATCGTGAAATCTGTCAAATCTGTGGCAAACTGAAACAATCTGTCCAATGAGTTACTGTATATATGTAGAAGTATAAAATATAATTGCTCAAATAATGATACATTTCTGAAATGTCAAAAAATACTGCAGTATTTTGTTATTAAAAGAAAATTAAAAAATAAAGCTGTAGCAATTAATTTATTGTGTGTTCATTTTCCATTTCTAACATAATTCAATCAATATATTGTTTTGAGATAGCCAGCTCTAAATTTAAAACTTTAATATTTAAATATATATAATTAAATTAATTACTGTGTAAATAAATAATATTAAATTATTAATAAATTAATAAATTTAATTATTAGAGCGCATGAAATTGTTTCTTACGATAATAGAGAATTATAAAGAAGGAATATTCATACACTATATCGGAATTACACCTTATATTAACATATTTAAGCCAGAATACTTGGAGGTAAATAAAATTTATTTACTAATAGAAAATAACATCCGTTATATTTTCTATAATAATTAATACATTATTTAAGCATGAAGAAGCATCTTTGTGTACTGTGATGATATAAAACATTCTGAAGCATTTATATAATAACTGCTTTTATAAATTTATTATTAAATGGATTTTAAAAAGTAAAAATTAAAAGAAGGAAAAGATTACAGTGAAATTCTTTTTGTCTCTATTATCTATAATGTGTAGTAATCAAATTTTATTAAATACTATTTAGTACAATGTAAATACATATTTTGTTAGTAAAGGAAGAACAGAAAATGGGCGAAAAGTTTTCTTGTGTGTAAATATATTAAAAAAAATATATTAAAAAAATTAACTTTTATTTTTATAAAAATTTACTTTTAATAAATTGAATTTTACAGTGTCACTGTTAGTATTGTTACTGAAGAATAGAGATTTCTTTATTATAATAGCGAAATAAATTATAAATTTAACACAACAAAGTTTTTAATAAATAATATTAACCCTAGTAAGTCATTATTTTTGGTTATCTAATCTGGTATTTCTGGTCACAGATTTATGAATCTCTGCAACTTTGTCACACTATATCTCTGGATTGAATACGTATTTTTTATCTCAAAATCTATGAAATTTATACCTCGAAATCAAGCAAAGGCAGATAAATAAATCAAATAAATAATATTTTATTTTTAATTAATCACAATGCTTCAAAGAATTTTTGTTGGAAAAATTTGCAAAAAATGATTACTTTGAAAAAAATTCTCAAATTTTAAATTTTATGTGCAAGAAGGAAGTAGGATTTTTTTAATTGACCTTTTTGGACTATCAAAAAAAAAGATAATACGACTCGCTAAAAAGAAAATTATTTGAATTATCGAAAACCAACATTTTTGAAAAATCTATACATATAATCTATATATATACAATTAATAAATAAAATTTTATTATTTAAACAATATAAAATGATAGATAAATGATTGTACATGTATAAATATTATTATAGTATGTATAATTAAATTTATTAGGATTTAGTTTAGAGGATGATACAACACTCGCTCCAAAGCAATTATCCGTCCCGGTTGAGCGATCTCCGAAAAGTGACAAAAATTTAAAAATTTCTATTTAATTATATTAAATATAATTCTTTTTAATTCTTTTCATGTACTTATTTTTATACTATTCCAAAATCATTAAACATATATTTAATAAAAAATAAGGGGATATCCTGAAAAGGGATATGCCGAAAGCTTGCAAGTTAGTCACGTATGGATCCTCAGTACTCTCTTTGAACTTTCATACATTCTCACATCGAGAATAACGTACAAAAAATATCCTTGCAGACTTATCATATCTATGGACAGTTAAAGTTTTTCAGCTTTCTCTTTCAATTCGGATCTTCAAATAATATTATAAAAAATTACAGCAATTTGAAAATAGGGTACGTTGAATCAATGAACTTACTAGGGTTAATCAGTAAAAATCAGTTCTTTTGCTATTTATAAGTGACGAAATTTGTCGTAGCACTCAAAATTTGTTGTACACTTATCTGCAAAAAAATGAGTTACTAAATTTTAGGATAAATTTTTATAATAAATTTTTAATATATTTTAAGTAGCGATATCTAAAAAAAATTATAGTGGGGTGTACCAAAGCTTAAATTAAAGTTTGAACATTCTCATTAATAACCATGTAGATCAAATTTCACAAAGTGTATTATAAAATAGCGGACATTAAAAATAGACATTGAAAGGAAAAAAATTTTTATTCAAACTATTGCGTTATTCAAGGGAATTGGCTGCCAGGCATAAAAGTGTATGAGTTTTTAAGATCATTGATTTCCAAACAAATCCGTATATGGAACATTTTTCTACGATTTTTTAAACAAAATTATGTTTCAAAATAAAAAGTTACAAAATGGACAACTTTTACTTCTAAACTTAATGACAGACCGGGCCTATTTGAGACATTTCTTTTCTTTTACGATCTCTGAATCTTAATAAAATAATCTTCATAAAAAAAAATTTGTTGGACGGTTTAAAAGATTGAATCATATTGTTCATAATGTCGTTATAGATTAAATATTTTGTACTTATTTTACATATAAAAATATTATACATACGTGCGCGACACACACACACACACACACACACACACACACACACACACACACACACACACACACACACACACACACAAC
>NW_012130069.1:281886-290447 GCF_000143395.1 Atta cephalotes | reverse complement strand
ACACACACACACACACACACACACACACACACACACACACACACACACACACACACACACACACACACAAAATCTCACAATGATGATTTTTTGTTGTGATATCACTACTCTATAAAATATATTATATATTAAAATATTATATATAAAAATGTAGATAAAAATATATAAATATATATATAAATTTGTGCTAAAATTGAGTGGTCCATTTTTTGCGAATGAATGTATATTAAAAATAAAAAATTTTTATATTATTTCTTTGAATATTATTGGATTATATTTTTTTCGAACATTATAGCATATTTTACCTAGCACTGTAAATATTACAAAAGGAGATTTCTATGATATGCTGAAACCTTGGTTGGGCAATGGACTTTTGACATCTACAGGTAAACGTACAATAAACTATATATTTATTTTTCTCACATATTTATTAGGGCTGGGCATGTATTCGAAATACTTTTATTTACAAAACGGTATTGGTAAGACAATTTTATTTTGTATTTTGTGTTTGTTCGGACCACATATAATATTTTGTATTTTGTAATTCATGGGAGCATATAAAAATATTTTGTATCTTATATTTTAGTATTAATAACATTATAATAAAAATTAAAAATAAAAAATTATAACAAACGATTATGAAAGTATTTTGTATTTTGTATTTTAAATACTAACATTGATAATCAACCTTATTACTTGAATTACAAAATATAAAAAAGTTTCAATTTTTTGATGTTAAATACAAAATACGTAATAATACTTTTATGATCCGCTAAAATACAAAATACGTAATACTTTTATAATCCGCTAAAATAAAATAAAAAATACAAAATATGCTTGTACTGCAAATAGTATGTTTTAAATCAAAATATTTCAAATACATGTCCTGATATTTATTACATATTTATTTTTCTCTTACATTTAGATTTTTATTAAAAATAAATAGCAAATTTCAGGACTTGGCATGTATTTGGAATACAATTATATTTTGTGTTTTAACGGAGCGCATGAAAATATTCTGTATTTTGTATTATATGGAATATATAAAAATATTTTATATTTCAATATTTTATATTTTGTATTTCAAATACTTGACAATCAATTTTATCTTAATCTTATTATTTGAATTATAGTATACAAGAAATGGGAAATATTCACATTTTAGGGGAGATTTTTCCGATGACCTTGACCTTAAAATATGTTATCAAAATCATGAGCCTGAATAATCTCCAAGTTTTATTCGGCTAAACAAAAAAAATTAGAAAAAATAGCGTCTCATTTCTGTATCTATATATAAAATTAGAGACTATTCCATACCTTTCTTGCTTACGTAACTTTTTACGCAAACGATTTTCATACTACTTCCCCCCTTAGAGACGACTTTTCATGCGAAGCAAATTCTATCTCATCCCCACCAAGTTCGCGTATAAGTCGTGCGCTCCTGAAGCAGAGGAGGAGATGGTCGCTGCATGGAAGTCGTAAAATATATTTTAAAGCAGAAAATTTTTTTTTGTATATGTAGTGAAAAAAAAAATCATTTTTAAACTTTTCTTCTTAATAACTTTTTAACAAATAACAAGCGACGACTAAAATTGGAGGTTACTCAGAGACATCTAGACAACATGATCTATGTCAAGATCAAGGTCATCAGAGAGGTTCCCCTAAAATAAACATTTATCTAAAAAATTTTCCATCTTTAAATTTTAAATACAAAATACATAATACTTTCATATGCTTCGTTAAAATACGAAAAACAAAATACACTTGTATTGCAAATAATATGTTTTAAATAAAAATAATTCAAATACATATCTAACCTTGGCTTATTTTTATCATGTACGCTTCTTTAGTATATAATCATTCATGAAAATATTTAGATAAAATAAAAAAGGAGGTCTCTGTTTTCGTCTAATGTAAACATATGTGCATTTTTATTTCAATACAGGAAAGAATATATTTTAGTCGTTATGATAAATATACATTCTTTCTAAAATTTTTAGAATGAAAGCTGTAAAGAGCGGAATCTCACTCTTAAAGATTAAAAATTGACTCTTTTTCGAGACAGGTTCAATTAGAGAGTTTGACTGTAGAGTTAATTTGATTATTTATGTTGCTCACGTGCTAGAAAATTGTACAGAGTTTCACGAACTTTTTTCTTATATATATCGTTAATCCAGTCAACATGTTAAAAAAACAGAATATCAAAAACAAAAATAAAATCTATTTTTATAATCTATTTCTTTTAAATATTTCTTACAAACAAATATTTATAACAAAATCTATTTTTTTTTAATTGACAAGGAAACATTCCAAGTGTAAATCTCAGAATAAAAGCACCTACATAAATTTGTTATTGGGTAATAGAAAATTGGTAAATATATAATGAATAGTAACTAATAAGAGCAAAATTCATCATTTATATAAGTTCCATCAATATAAACTATTATATTTTCGATATAAGCAAAAACATATATATATTAAATATACTTAAATTTTTACGTATAATTAACCATTCTATTTTATTAATTCTTGCTTTTTAGCAAAATAAAATTTTTTTTGATCGCCGAAATTATTTCAAAATTTATAAATTATAATAGAAATAATGGAATTAACACATGCAAGTATTTCCTTCTGAATTAAAAAGTATTCTTTTGTAAAAATCTTTATTTTTTGCGATATTTATACAATTTTATTTTTATATGTGTATCACATTTTAATGCTACTTTAGGTGAACAATGGTTCCACGATAGAAAACTCATCGGGCCAACGTTCCATTTTAGTATATTAGATCAATTTGCTATGATTGTGTTTGAAAAAGCAGATATTCTGACAAAGTGTCTTCAAAAAGAGATAGAAAAGGATCCAGGAAAAGCCATTAATATTTTCCCTTTTATTATCAATGCTGCTCTCGATATTATCTGCGGTAATGTGTCATGTTTTTAATTACATTATATATAATTATAATATTTCGTGAGAAAATACGTTTTATTTATTGATATAGTCATTTTATGCTGCAAACTTTATGAATTAATTTACGAATAATAAAAAAATATATAAACGATAAAGATGCTAGAAGATTTGCAGGTCATCGCCGTGCTTTATTAGGGTGAGGGGCGTGTTGATACTATCTAGTATCAGTGCGCTCCTCGCCCTGATAAAGTGAACGGCAAAGTTCACGAAACATTAGCATTAGCAACGAACAAAAACACGGCGATTACTCGTAAACTTTCTAACATTCTTAAAAATAATAGCCATGAAAAAAGCGTTATATAAAGAGTAATTTTAATTGTATTATTATAAGCAATATGACAAAAGGATTTATCAATAATAATACTAATTATTATCTTACAGAAACAGCAATGGGTGTGGATATACATGCTCAAGAAGTTGTAACCAAGTATACATCAACAGTACACCTGTCAGTTTTTAAAATTCTTATACTACTATCATACTGTCCAACGCCATTTTCTAATATGAGTGTGAATAATTATTTTCCATATTTTAGCTTGCTCATGAAAAAAATCTGTTAACCAAAATTACGTTACAATTTCAAGAATAATGACATTAAAATGATAAATTTAAGAGTTTTCATAAAATTATAAATAATAAATGTTTTAATTATTAAAAAATTTTTTAATTAAATTTTTGTTAATACTATGCGAAAAGAATTTTTAAAACTTATTTTGCATTTTGTTTTGTTTCGATATGTTTTTGTTTTCACGATATAACAATGATAATAATTTTTTTCTCATGTACGTTACATAAAAAAGACATTTTAACTACATGAAAAATTATATTATGACAACATGCATTTTAAATTTAAAAATTTTAATGGTACTTTCGTGTATCATTAATGGAATTTTTAAAAATTCCCTTCGAGCTAACAATATCACAAAAATCTCAATCGTCATTTTTTGCTTCTTTAATGCTATTTGCCTCAAAATTGTAATATGATAGTCAGCTTCGTTCACAAAACATAAAAAATGATAGAAATCAAAGTCTTAAATGGTTTAGCTGGATCTTAAATGCTTGTATGATTCTTGTGTGAATTTTTATACTAATATTCTTCGTAATAATTGGCATATGAAGGAACAATGTCTCTTTAGTCGACGTAAATAAACAATATAATATATTATATTGTTTATTTACGTCGCTTAAAAAGACGTTGTTTTCTCATATGCCAATTATTGTGAAGAATATTACTAAAGCCTCGGTAGTCTAAAAGTTTAGAATGCTCGCAAGGATCTGGATTCGATTCCCGACCGAGAAAATATTTTTCACAATAAGAATTAATTATTTACAAATTTTTATATGTTATTCAGTATTATTAAGATCGTTTCGAAGATCCAAATAAGCATCAAAAATTTGCTAGTCAATTTAACTCATAATGTTACTGTGATAGTTTAGTAGAGTTAGCGTTTTCAAGACCGAAAAATCATTTTGGCATGCGTTTCTGAGACCACTATATATGTAGTATATATAAAATCACACAAGAATCATATAAGCATTTAAGATCCAGCTAGATTGTTCAAACCTTTAATTTCTAGTTTTTTTTTTATCACATATATCACCTATAATATATTATATTACATAAAAAATAGTTATTTATATTCGTGTTGCAAAAAATGTTTTGTCGGACAGTATTATTAATGAAACAGCTAATGAATTATTACTTGCATGTTAATGTAAGAATTAATGATAAATTTTAATAATTATTTACACAATATGTTTATACTTAATTATTAAAATTACTTATTATGTAGTTTACGTAAGTTAAATAGCAATCGTACTTTTAGAACTTCCTCGTTAATAATAAAACGACTGCTTCGACCGTGGCATTGGATTGAATGGTTGTTCTATTTACTGCCTACAGGGAAACAGTTTAAATCAGCGCTTGATATATTACATGGATTTACAAAAGAGGTATAGAAATGCTAAAAATATTTGTCTTTAGCCATTTAAAAAAGTTAAAGTTTTACTAAAATGTTTATATTATTTTGAAGAATGTTCATATTTACATCTAACACGATAAATTCTATATAGGTGATAAGTAAGAGAAAAATTGAACGACAATCGCAAAACGGCCATATGGAACTCGAAAATGAAGATAATGAATTTAATATAGGTGCGATTATAAATTTGAATTATTTATTGTACTTTATACGGATTATAGGTACATAATTTATTTAGGTACTTTATAAATATTCCTTATTTAATAAAATTTATTATATTAGGTAAGCATAAGAGACAGGCGTTCTTAGATTTATTATTAGATCAGAATGAGAAATCTGATACTCCTTTGACCGATGATGAGTTGAGAGCGCAAGTTGACACATTCATGTTTGAAGTAAGACGTCCGACATTAAAATTAAAATTTAAATTTTACAATTATTATACATAAAATTTTCCGTTTAATTAAATTAACAAGGTAATATATCTGTAAAAAGGACATGTAAAATAATATAAAAAATGTTAATAGGGGCATGATACAACTGCAGTTGCGATAACTTGGACGCTCTTTCTTTTGGGCAATAATTTAAAGCATCAGGCAAAAGTTCACGAAGAACTCGAGGAGGTTTTCGGAGATTCAGAAACACCAGCCAGTGTAAAAGAGCTGTCGAAATTAAAGTATCTCGACAGAGTCATAAAGGAGACACTCCGAATATTTCCGAGTGTACCTCTAATCTCAAGGGAACTATCGAAAGATGTAAAAATAGGTAGGACATAACTTTATCTGCTACTTAAGTAAGAATTTCAAAAAATGCACCAATATGTAAATTCATTTATAATAAAATAATTAAATTAGAGGTTCGAATCAAACATTTGCAAACTTGAATCGAATCGAATCTGTGACATGTTCGAAAACGAATCTGAAATCTTTACACTGAATCATATCGAATCGAATCCTTTTGATTCAAAAACGAATCAAATTCGAATCAAATTTTCACATACTGACAGCTGAAAAAAATTTAAAAGCTGCAAAAATTCATTTTAAATGTATAAGTATATCAAAAAGTTGATAATATGATATAAACATATTCTGAAAATAAATAATATTTGCATATAGTAAATTATACTATAAAATGTAGTAACAACAAACATAAATTGAAAGTACGTAGAATCAAACATTTATTACTACTAAGAGTTGGAAATTGGTAGCAAAGTTAGATGGTTATTACGGAATTATTATATCACAAATACAATCATATTATTAATTGTTTTAAACAAAATAATTTGGTAATTGTAACCAAATAATCACTTTTATGTATTAAAAAAACTTGTACAGTTATATCTTAATGAAAAAAATAATTTTTTGTTATTATTACTTTTTATTTTCCAATTTCAATTCATTATTTTGTTTTGCATATCTATTTTCTATTTTATTAACTACAATTAATTTACTTATTATTATTATTATTATTAATATTAAAAAACGCATCGCATTGTCGGTAAGATTTAACTTACGATCCCTAGAACGATAGTCTAATACATTTACGCTGAGCTAATCGCACTATTAGGATAAAACATTACCAACGTTACTTATACTTTCTATTGTAACATTCTTAATCATGTCTCTGCTGCCAGTTTAATATTATTAATTTTTGAGGAGATTACATGAAATGAAATAATACCTTGGTATTTATTAACATAGTTAGGAAATGACAAAGCAATTCTCCTCAGTCTCGAGAGATCGTCTGACCATGACATGTGTCCTCTCGCTGCGATCTGAGTGTTGCGTGTTTTATTTTCGAGCATATGATCCGCTTTGATAATTTTTATTTCTATAGGTTTTTTTAAGAAAAATGTTAAATTATCATTTATATAAATGTGGTCAAAAATACTATTGCTACACGAAAAAAAAAGTTTGAATAATGGAAAATGAACGATCCAGAATTCTAATTAAACTTACTAAATTTCTGGTTAAATTTAGATTGATAGAAGGTTACACTCTGATTATTTCAAATTCTGGTAAATTGGAAAATGGTTATTTCAACTAGAATTCTGATAGATTATGAATTTATTTTGAAACATGTAGTATTTCGCTATTAAATTGACATTTTGTTATGTGCTCCAATTAATTATGTATAATTATGTTTAATTATATGTAATAATGTTTAATTAGATTTCGTATTAAAGCAACAATAATTTCTTATAAAAAACGCTATTGTATATTTTTATTAATATTATATGTAATCTTGGAGTTGTTGAGAGAGAGAAAAAGAGAAGGCTCTGAAACACTTTTATCATTTATTATTTATCAATATCGTCATGCCTGAGCGCGCGAATATCGGCGAATATAGCTCCGATCAGTAAACTTTGATTGCTATTAATTTAAAAACTATTATAATCTCGATTTCTCATATTAATATTTTCATCTTAGAATGTTGTCAAAGAATCCATTTTTGAAACACTCTGTATATACATTAATTTGTTTTTCTTTTATTTTATAGATAATTATATACTTCCGAAAGGTGTTATGGTCGTGTTGGCAATCTTATTAACACACCGAAATCCGGTGGTTTGGCCGGACCCATTGAAATTCGATCCGGATCGCTTTCTTCCAGAAAACTCGAAGAACAGAAATCCGTACGCCTATATTCCGTTCAGTGCTGGGCCAAGAAACTGTATAGGTCAGAAATTCGCTCAACTCGAAGAGAAAATTGTGTTGACTGCTATCCTCAGGAAATGGAGAGTGAAAAGTGTGAAAACAGTCGACACGATTAAATTCGGCGGTTCTCTCATTTTACGACCAAGTGAAGATATATTAATGCATTTCACGCCGAAGTAATGAACAATTTGCTATCAAATAAGATAGTTGGCCCAGAAATCATCAAGATACCAGTAATCGCAATTTCACGTATTAAAGATGTATTTTAGTGCTTTCTGTCGAGCGTGAGACTTGCTAATATTTTTATTGGTTCCAAGAAAGTATTTATAATATTTTGTTACATTATGAAACTTTTAAATATATGAATTCACTATTGATTAAATCGAATATGTGCAGCAACCGAGCCTATACGTGATTTCGATCAACTGTTTCATTATGAAGTTAAAAGACATTGTTTAACATCTCGTGTGATTTTGGAGTATTGGCAACTTGCATGAAATAAATTGAGCTTCGAGTTATAAATCGAGATCGCAGTTTTATGTTTTCATCGCAGTTTTACACACAAATTATTATTTCATAGGTTTTTTTTTACGTAATAAGTACTGGTTCACCGAAACACGTTCGAGTAATCGCCATATCTGTTGATTACTGGGATTAGACGAAAAAAATTCTTGTAAATCGAATAATAATGTATTCAAAATTCAAATAAAAAAATTAGATCCGTAATTGTTATCTAGACATTCTACGGACCAATAATCATAGGCATAGTCGACTTACTAAATACTTAATAAATACTTAATAGATACGCAAGTAAATAAAGAATGTCGACCACTAAATCATTTCTGTGTCGATAATTGGTATTAGAACAAAGATCGGCACTATTCGAATAAAAACTAATTTTACAATTCTTTTCTATTAAAACAGCTGTTAATATTTATTGAAAATTTGTAAT
>NW_012130069.1:269766-273801 GCF_000143395.1 Atta cephalotes | reverse complement strand
ACACACACACACACACACACACACACACACACACACACACACACACACACACACACACACACACACACACACACACACACACACACACACACACACCACCACACACACACATACACACACACATATATGAAAGTAAACTTCCGATCATTTTAATTAATGTTATTAGTGTTGTTTTTAAAGTTAGCTGTTTCTCTTATCACATTTATATTTTTCTTTATAGATAAAATTATAAATTTTAGAGTACAATCTACTCTTGATTTACAAAATAGTAATAATTATTTTTTTGTAAATATCTTCGATCACGTTCGTTCTTTGATGATCAGATAAACTGAAAAAAATATTTTATCTTTTCCTTGAATGTATTCAAAGACGATAAACATTCACGAAAAGAATAATTTTCCTGAAAGATTTACAATTTGAAAATAATTTTGTTGGTTCATCAAAATAATTTTGTTGGAAACTCAGACTGGTTACTAGAATATCAAAATTGCAGCATTGCTCATCATTTTTCAATTTCTAATATAATTATTTTGATGGTGCAATAAAATTATTTTCAAATCCGTATCCAACAAATATTTATTCAAATCTTTCAGAAATCCTTCTTTTCATGTATATCTATTTATATGACATATAATACCTCTAGTAATAGAATTTACTTTAACAATAGAAATTGTTTGTACCTCAGTTTTTCTCTCAATATACAAGCGATTTTTCGTGACATTAACTTAAAACGTAACAGCTACATAAAAAATAGGATATTTTATTTACGCATTTTTCAGAATACAATCATAGTAGACTATCAGATATACGGTCACAGGTACACGGAATTATATAGTACCGAATGAACGAATAGAATAAGTATTTCATTTGTATAAATCGCATTTTGCATGATTCTGTTGAATTTACAATTCCTTGCGTTACATTCAGTCGCTATCTTACTAACGCAGCATTGAATATCGTTCAGTTACATTTTATCACGTAGTTTTTACATTTTTTTAGTGATCTCTGATATGATAATAAATATATATTTTATTAACGTATATACATTGCAGTTATAATTCTTTTATTATGTGCTTTGACTGCGTTAACTTTCGTTAACAAGAAGAAATAATTCTCTAATTATTTTAAATCTTTTATTTTAAATCTTTTATAAATATGTGAATAATGTATCAGTTTGTAAAGTTTTCGCTCTTTATTTTTTTCTCTCTAATTGCGATGGAGTTTACATTTGTGAGAAAAATTTTAAATAAAATTTTTGCTCATTTATTTTTTTTTATTTAAAACGAGTTTTATCTAGGTAGAAATTCCAATAGTTAGAACGGCTGATATAAAAAGCAAGTTATAAATATCACAACACAGTTATGGTATGAAAAATTTCTCGGTATCGTAGATATTCTGTTTATTATTTTGTGTGCGTCATTAATGTACAGAACTGTTTTGGACCATTCAAAGAATTGAAGTATGTTTTCTGGTACTCAAGTGGATTTTCTGGGTTTTTTTTCAGCTGCATTAGTTGTCCTCTTATTCATAAATAATCACGACTCTGTGTATTTCCCTAATTATATACTTTTATTAAAATTACGTTAATATATGATGTGTATTATGTACACCTAAATCGTATCTTAAAAAGCGTTTGTTTTCCCAGAGTATTTCTTGCTCCGACAACATTTGAAAATTTAAAAGGAACATGAGTTATAAAGATATTACACATACATTTTGAGTTTATCAACGTTGTTTTGCTTCCTTTAAAATTTATTGAATAAATAGGATGAAAAAAAAAGTACATTAAAATGAATCTCTTTTAAAATATCATGCATAATAGACATGAGAGAAAAAAACCTATAATTATTTAATATAAAAACATAATTGGATTTTATCTTTATATGTATTAAAAAGTTGAGACCTACTACTTATTTTACGATATTAAGTTTTGAATATAAAATTATGTATTATTATTAAGTTTATTTCATAAGAAATGAAGCGATTGAAATTTAGATTTTCGCAAGTAAGAAATAACATAGCGATAAATTTGGACTTATTACAGATTATCTACGAATTCACAACCACATCTAGTACGCATTTAATGTATTCACATAATTTACAATCATTAATTTATCAACAAAAAGCTTGCAGTTGACTGTGAGGATATATAATTTTATATATGAAATTTTATAATTTTTATTTTACTTAGTTTAAATTATGCATAAATTTTATTTTTTAATTCTTAAGCTTATTTGATTGAAGAAATCTTACCTTTAAACAAGAACCTTTAGTCTTGAATTTTTCAGTTTTCTCTTTGAAATAATTCTTATATACAATAGGAACACGACAATTACGCGATTATGCGTTATATCATTATTCCTTAGTTTTAAACATTTTTCTAACACCAAATAATCGCGACTCTTAATGCGTTCATTTTCTTAAAAACATCATGTATTAACACTACGAAGAAACTGCAGTAAATACAATATTTTGGTCCGTTGATTTTTTTAAAAGACTATGAATGGTACGCCGATAAAGATAATTTATATAGATAGTGATAGTCAACATAATAAAACCAGAAACACAGAAAAATATGAGGCAATAAAACATAAGCAGTAAGTGAATTGGTCAATAGTGAATTCACAATAGTGAATGTAAGGCAATGATGTCACGTTCTCTGCTGTGATTGACCGAATTGTTTACTGCTTCTTTGCACTATCTTACATTTTTCAATGTGTTTCTGACTTTACTTTTTTAAGCATATAATGTAATAACATAGATATCTCTTCGTGACTAAAAAATGTCGTATGTGACTAGAGAGAGAAACTCGATTAAAGTTCTTGAAACAAAATAATTGCATTTTGGTCTAAGTGTTATACAAGGACTAGCTTGACAGCGGGAAAAAAATCGCTCTTTCCCAGGATGCTGCAAAACGCAGGTGCAATTGAGCTGATTGCGTCGTTGGTTGATAGAAAGAGCGCCAGCATTAAAGGAAAATTAGATATTATTTTCATATCCAGGTATGTACTCGTTGTTGCTGAGAGTTTTCTTCCTCTTGTCAGGACACATGTCCTCTGGTCTGCGAAGCCCTCCATTTTTTGCCATGATCGCGATGATGAGCCAATAGCCGGTCATTTCCTCTCACTGATTGCAGGTGCAGTGGTATTCGCACCGTGCCTATCGAATTAGAAATAGAGCTTGTTTGCATCGATACATCGATTGTTACGTATCGTGCTATATCCAATTATACTATGGTGATTAACAGCGCCGTTCCGTGCCGTTGAATTTAATGTATGCGTACGTATAATTCGTGCGAATTATTGAATTCGTCGTTATGTATCAAAAATCAACGAAGCTCTAAAAAAATGAATGTTACTTTTTATTGCGTGCATTATTCTAAATCAACATATGTAAAAACTTAACTTTACAACAAAACTAAAGTGTCACAGATATATGTGTACTTAATTGAAGCTCAATGGAAGGAAATACTGTGCGAAAAATAAAAATTTAATGGACTTTTATGAGAATATAATTAGAAAAGACAATATTAATATTTATAACAATAATGGAACAACAAAACATCTACTCAATTAAAATGCTATAGAAAACGCGCTAAAATCACTATACTAATTATTTTTATCTTAATATATACATATTTTGTTATCAAGAATTAATCCTTTCAGCAGTAAATTAATATGGAAATTCTGAGGTTTTGTATTTGTTAATAGGATTTATTCTTTTAAATTCCAAATTAAAGGTTTAATTCTTGATTTTATAAAGAATAGTTTCCCGCAAGTTAACAAATAACAAACATGCAATCATAGTTCATTTTCCACGTTTGTTTCGTGTTTATTACTTCCCGTCAGAATTGCTGTATTGTGATCGATACGAACCACGGGATGCGAAGCGAACGGCTCGTATCTGCATTACACATTTAACGTTAAATATATTTGATTCTCACTGGTATCGAATTTTCCTATATGCAAACAATTTTTATGTTGAATGACGATTTTACGTCCGTATTATGTTCTGTTAAAATATATATATATATAT
>NW_012130069.1:264873-269746 GCF_000143395.1 Atta cephalotes | reverse complement strand
TATATATATATAAAGATTGTATGTTATATATATATATATATATATATATATATATTTTATATATATATATATATATAGAGCTAAAGGTAAAGCGAATGTAATGAGCTTCAAAGATTTTTTTTCAAAGATATGTAAGGTACAGTGATTTAATAATATATTGTTCAAATCAATCAATTATGAATATTAATAACATAAGAATAAGAATATTACGATTTAATAAAGTATTTGCTTTTTTACTAACAAATATTTATTCCCGCACATACAGGCTGAGCAAAATATATCATTAAAATATTTAACATACAAAATATTGCTAAATATTGTCAATTATATTAATTAGTATTTGAATTATAAGGTACAAATTACTTTCAGTCTTTTGATTTGAAATAATTTGTATTTCAAATCAAAAAGTTAAAAATACTTTGTAATTTAAATATTAATTAAGATTGATAGTATTTTGTATTTTAAATACATTAATGATGTATTTTGCCTAGCCCTGCCCGCATATATAAAATTTTTTTTACATTCTTGCCAATGAAATTAAAGAAAATGTTGCACTAACATATCACTGAAAGATTTTACAAACGTTTTTGTAATATTTCAGAAACGTTTTTTGCGGATCACAGTGACATTTTGACGTTGCCACAATCTTGTAAACAAAAACTTTTTAAAAATATCATGCAATGTAACTGCGATTGTTTCAATGTTTTAATGTTATGTTCGTGCAAAATTACAGAAATCTTTCTGTGCTATTAGAATAAATACAAATTATTTATGTTTAATATACATTTTTTAATATTACTTAGAGCTGATTGTTCCATTTTTGGATAAACTATGTAGTAATTTATCCAATGGATAAACAAAACAATAAAAGATAATAAGAACATAAGAGAGTAATAAGAGAGTTAGAGAATGAGCTGAAATTTATTGAAAGGTGGAATCCAACCTTAGACATTTTGTAAAACATACATATATATATTTATGGCGCAATAATAATGGCGCATATTACAGGCTTATTTAAAAAAAGAATTGTTTCTGTCATTATCTCTGAATATAATATAGTTCGAAGCAGTGTTATATATTAATTCGTAATAATTGTGCCATAAATGTATATATTTATTTAATATGCTTAACTAATAATTTCAAATTTGTTATTGCATTTCTAAATCGAGCAATCGCATTAATTACTGATCGATTTCTCGGATATTTATATCAAATAATATTCTACATTCTTTTCATAATCTCATTTTGATAATTGCGGAATGTTACTGATTTATATTTGAATTTAGTATAGTTAATAATAATATTTTTGATTTATTTTCTATGGCTGAAAAGTATATACTTTTGGAACTTAAAATAAAATAGATATATATTTGATATTTGATGAAAACGAAAAAGAAAATTCTAATGCGGGAATAAAAAAAAACAAATTTCTTGTCGGATAGTGCGAAATACTCGTTGCGATATTATCGATCAAATTTTTCCTAGCAGTTGTTTCGTGTTGGGAGATAACTCGATGATGACGAAACTTCGCATTCGGCGCTGTAAGTTTCCGGTATTTCGTCATCGTCAGGCCGGAAAACACAAGAATAGAAATATCGATGTGATAGATAGTGGATAACCTCACTTTTGGAATTTAAAAAATATCGCAGTGATATTTAAGCATTGAATACAATGTTCCGAATATATAATTTCACTAATGTAACCTCCTGTGTCGTTGCCGTTAAAAAAAACAATGTAAGATTCGTGAATATTCTTAAAATGAAAGAGACAATCCAACGATTGCTTGGTATGAATTCCAACGAGTTACCACATACGCACATTTGTCAAGTTGGCGATCCTGTCTTGCGCGGTCATGCCATGAAGATAGAATCTGAAGTTATAAGATCGGCGGATTTTCAAAAGGTATTGTTGCAAAGAATGTAATAGACTATGTATATGAAATTTGCTTGCCATGTCAACTTGCTACACGTCAATTGTTAGGCCTTCTGAAATATTTTCGCCAAGTTTTAACTTTCTATTCTCACCATTGCAAGAGTAGCAATTGTGATAAAAATTTCTTTATCATAATTTTTTTTCTAATTTATAAAAAATTATGCAAAAAAATTAGTGACATTCTATTTATCAAAAAACATCCTTGAAAATTTTTATAGGTTTTTAGAATACAAATTCGAATTTTAAAAGATTCAAGAAGTTTAAAATTGTTATAATATTTAATATTTAAATGAAATCGAGTGGTTATAATTTCATTTTTTTGTCACAATATCTTTCCAACATTATTTATCTCAAATTATTTATTATCAGACTTTTTGGAAATAAACGTTAATGTTAAAAAATTAAAAACGTGATATTTTCTCACATTTTTGCGCAGAAATAACTTAATTAGTCTATTAAAATTGTAATATTGATACAACTAAAAGTCTGCGCGCGCGCGACAATATGAGATATTAAAATAACTTTTTATAATATCGTTTATGATGAGAAAATCAGTTATAAGAAAGAAAATCTTGATTTAATTTTTATTTTTTAATACTAGCACATTTTTCCAAAAAGTCTAAAAAAAGAGATGATATACGCACATATATATATATAAAAAAATGTCATGACTGTAAAAATATAATATTTACTCAATGAAATAATCAAAACTTTATTGAAATAAAATAATTTTAAGCTTCTTAGAAAAAACGGCATTACTTTTATTTTTTCTGTAATCTTGTAGTGCTGTTCTTGCCTGCACCTGTTCTAGGTACACTAAATATATGTATTTTATCTCTACATAAAAAATGAAATTAATATCATGTTATTAATCTAAGAAGTTTAAAATTATTTTATTTCAGTGAAGTTTTGATTACTTTATTAAGTGAGTAACATTATATTTTTACAGTCATACAGTCACTTTCTCAATGTTATATTTATCTTTTTTTAGATTTTTGGAAAGATGTACTAACATTAAAAATAAAAATTAAATCAAGATTTTCTTTCTTATAACTGATTTTCTCATTATAAACAATATTATAAGAAGTTATTATTCTAATATTTTATATGCAGATTTTTAATTGTTATCATTATTGCAATATAATATTACAATTTTAATGTATGTACAATTTTAAATTAGACTAGTCTAATTAAGTTACATTTTTGCGCAAAAATGTAAGAAAATATCATGTTTTCAATTTTTTTACAATGCTTATTTCCAAAAAGTCTAAAATAATTAAAGATGAATAATGTTGGAAAGGTAAATAAAACAAAAAATATAAAATTAGTTATTCGATAATTTTATTTAAATAAATAAATTAATTTAATTTATTATATATTATTTTAATTATAAACTTCTTGAATTTTAAAAATTTCAATTTGTATTTTAAAAAATCTTTAAAAATTTCCAAGAATTTTTCTTGATGACTAGAACATCACTAATTTTTTGCACAATTTTTCATGAATTAGAAAAAGAGAAAAAAAATTATAATGAAAAGATATTTTTTAATTAGTACTCTCACATTGGTGAAGATAAGAGATTAAAGCTTGACGAAAATATTTCTTTCGTAAATCTAATAATTGATGTATAACAAGTCTAATTTAGCATGAGGACAAATCTATATTCTGCTTCACTCTTTGTTATTAAAGTTTTTTTAAAATTTAATACAGAAGAGATATTTGTAAATTAGTGATTTGCTCTAAGGAAAAATACTTTAACTTTGCAAGAAAAAATTCTGCATTTAAATTATAACACAAATTATTTGATATTTTAAAAAAATGTCAAAATAAACAAGAAAATCCGTAACAAACGTACAAGAAAAAAATCTATAATTTCTAAAGACAATTTTATGATTAATCGCAAAGATTATGAAGTTGTTATCTGCATGCAAATATATTAATTTTATGTGAGATATGGAAATTAAAAAAAAAGATAAATATTAAAATATGTTATGTTCGATAATTATCTTTCTTTAATGTAATTATAAAATAAAATTTAAATTATTTTTTAAAAAACAATGCAAAAATCATTTTTATATCCTATTCTTTTTACGTGATGATGAATTTTAAAATTAGTTTTATCATGTAATTCTTTTTTATTATGTTGTAGGTAGTCACTACTATTCTAAATTAAAAATTTTACTATTTAACATAAAAATACAGAATTGCATTGCTGATTGTTATTCATTATTCAGGTAATCACACATTTAATAAACGTTATGCGAGCATATAAGTCGTACGGTCTATCTGGGCCTCAAATCGGACTTCCCTGGCAAATATTTGCCATCGAATGCACGGAGGAGATTATGGAAGGAGTCGAGAAATCTGTTAGAAAAACTCACGAAATGAACATCATCCCGATGACGATTTTTATCAATCCTGAATTAAAAATTATAGATTATACACCCATTACCCTTTACGAGGGATGTGAAAGTATTCGAGGATATTCTGCTGCTGTGCCGAGAGCTTACGAAGTGGAAATTAAGGCATTGAACGCTTCTGCTGAACAGTTTACGTGGAGAGCATGTGGATGGTCTGCTAGAATAGCACAACATGAATACGATCATTTACAAGTAAGAGTTACGTCAGAAAGAAGAATATTCTAGTACTACGAATACGTAGAATAAGAATAAATTAGTTACGTAGAAAGTAATTTATTTTTATTTCTCAGGGAAAGCTGTACATAGAGAAAATGGACGTAAGGACATTTCATTGCATGGCTTGGGATAAAATTAATAAAAATAAGGGCAAAATACGCTTAAGTTTTTTGCCGAGGAAATATTGATTGATGTATGACGCATATGAATTAATATTTATATTGATTGAAATAAATGCACTGTGTACATTAAAATTAAAGCGTGCTTATTCATACCATATATACACACACGCACACGCACGCATG
>NW_012130069.1:240738-262044 GCF_000143395.1 Atta cephalotes | reverse complement strand
ATATATATATATATATATATATATATATATATATATATATATGTATATATAATTTAACATGCGTTGCGAACGAGGGAAAAATCACGAGCCGGTATCTTCGATTCCATTAAATCAAGTATGTACTCGAGTGCTTGGAAGCAAGATATAAGCTTTGCTCGGAATCAGAACAATGATCAGAGCGAGGTGCAATTCCTGGCCATGACAACGTTGTCATGATCGACGTCCGCGAGAACGTCGGGGACCAAGTGACGTAAATCTATAGCTGATGTTCGCGCGTTCCCTTGGGCTAGGTCAGTGTCGTCGAAATGAGACTCTGACTCGCTCCTAGGCGTTGTGGAGCCGGTGGTGCAAGTGTGCTCCGAGAAGGTGCACGTACCATTCCGCGATATTCTGGTGTGCATGTCCGGGCTACCGGTGCAGCTGTATCTGGACGTCACGGCCTCCGAACGCGACAGAGACGGCTCCGACGTCACACGCACCCACGGGCACCAGAAGAAAAATTGAGCGAAGCCACGGCGGAATCTGCACAAAGTATGTTGGAGATCGATGGAATATATTACGATTCATTCTTAAAACTCATTAAACTTCAAGATACTTTTATACAATAAGTGCAGTTCAAGCAGCGTCGTGAACTGCACTCACTGCACCCATAACAAAGAAAGTCAGTCAGCTGTTTGCCGTACATAAACACGTTGTGCTGTACATGGACTTAATATAAACGTGTTTCTTTCTTTGATGATTTTCAATTATCGAATAATCAATCCTTTGTGATTGTCCTTTGTGATTAATTAATAAATCGGTTAATAAATTCCTCGTTTTATCAAGTAAGTGCAATTGAAGTGTCAACATGTTGAAACGTGACAATTTATAAAAGAAGAATCTCATTGTGAGAACGTGTGATTTGATATCTACGTATTTAAAGACATTTAATATTTGAGTGAAAAAAAGTGAATTACAAGCCGAGCACTTATTACTGTGTATCCAAATTTATTCCTCCGACTGTTTCAAGAAACTAGAACAAAATGGAATCATTGAATATCTACAAGATAATAACAATTTTATAATTAAGATAATAATAAGCTTTTAAAGTGTATTTGGCTTACGTTTTTGTTCAAATATTCACTCTTTGCTAAGAAACGCAATCACGTTTCTCATAAGACTTTTCATAAGTATGTAATAAATGCTACGCTAATAAATAAGCGCGACAGCGCAGATAAAATTGTTAGAGAAATTTTTGTAAAAGTGAAAAATTAGACAATAATTGCGTACTACAAGTATTGTAACGCCTATTGTAACGCCTTGACATATAATTAAGTCTAAATTTTCTGTACATCGAATTGTAAGAAACGCTCTTGGAATTCAACATAATTGTTTGATTTCTATATCAATAATAATTTTAATTATGTGCTTATCACACGTAATTATTGTCTAATTTCCCTCTTTTACTACATTTCTTTAACAATTTTATCAATGTAATTAAAAAAAAATTCGATACTCAAAGGGTTCAATATTCATTTTAATTTCATCTAATTCTAATTTATAATTTAACAAAATTAGCATATTTAAAATATGTGAAAGACAAAGAGATAAAATGTGTGAAAGACAAAATTAGTATAGTAGAGAGAAAAAATAAGAAGAAACGTATTTTTATAAACGTGTTGTCAATTGAAATGTTTGTCGCGACAATCAATTAAAAGTGTTAATGGTATTATTTATGCTTCTGATTGGTTGTCGTTGGTTGTGATAAACATTTCAACTGATAACAGTTGTTTGCAACGCATTGTAGAATGTCCTTAATCGTGAGCGCCGCTCCTGCCCGTCTTTTCTACACGGCCCGTGATATGCTATTTCTTCTTGTAATTTGAAAATTAAACTTCAGACAAAGTTTTTGCAAAAAAAATCGTCTTAGAATTAAGTCAGGAATATGATACTTTAAGAACAAATGTTTATTCTAAATCACTCTGTATATATATATATATATATATATATATATTTTTACTCCTCGCAGAAAATAAGTCTTTGAATAATTGTGATCATAGATCATAAAGTTTTCTCATATACAAATTACATTCTTTTTATGATACGCACGGATAAAGATTGATCTTTTAAGAAAAGAACGTTACCAAAATCATCTAATTGTTTCGGATGAAAAATCTCATATGCAATAGTATAGAGAAAAGGCTATATTTCAATTATTACATTATGATCTTATTGTTGCGCCGTTGTTATTATTCACCATCATTATAATCGTGGTCCAGATGTGGAAACACAATGATATTCGCGTGTCATACGTAAATGAATATTTATGATACCGAAGCATATTCTGTCGATAGCATGCGGAAAATTGAAATTGTGCGTTTGACCTGCGGATGCTTCGCAGCGAGGTGTTCAATGTATTATATTTCCATTTTATTGGTTTTGACGTTACATTTATTTTTTTTCACGTGTCAATAAATAGCAGCAATGCCGATGTTAACAAGAAATAAAACATGCACGCTGCGTGTGATATATAAGAGGAGATTTGAGAGAATTCCAACATGCACGCACGCACGTACGCACGCAGTTCGACTCTCGATACATTTCCATTCTCATTTGCGAGCAAAGCGAAATTATTTCAATTGCTCTCCGAAGATTCGCATGGCTTTTCTCAATGAACATATAGTAGATCGGTCGACGTTTACTGAACTGGCATGTGTTTGAAAACATATCCCTGCGATGCAAGTTCTATGACGACATAAATCGTTTATTTTGCATATATCGGAATCTTGGTTTGGTCGATCACATTTTCATTATCATGGATATTCAACATTCAAATTGATCGTTTATGTAAACGCTTTAATGGCAACGACATTACTTCCTGTTTCTATAATAACTTTGAGCGTTTCTCCATCCTTCCTTCGAGGTATCTCTAAAGTCGGATAAGCTTATCTTTTGTGTACTATATTGGATTAACTCTCGACAGTTCATCAAACACTCTCGATGAGGTAACGATTATCGATGAAATGAATCGTCGGCAATCGGGTCTTAACTAAGAACCTTACAAGATAAAGCTACACTATTGTACACTAAGTAAACCAAACTATTTTTACAAATCTTTGTAACTTTACATATACGTAAATACATCTGCCTTTGACTATTTTATATATCTTAATAACAAAGATAAAGTTATTAAAATAGATTAAGAAAGTTAACAAATACAATTTAAAAATTAATAAAATTTATACGTGACATTTTAACAAAATATAAGATATAAAAATGATATTTATAATAGAAACTCAAACTCATGTCGAGGATCTGCACTTTAAGAGCGATATTTTGTAGCGAAGACTTGTGTTTAATTTGTGTAGATCCACTAATTAACATAGAATAATTTAAGTTAGTCCTTGCTTATCGCGATGGGCAAACTTATGAAGCGAAGCACTGCGCGGTATTCAAGATGTTGAAGAGAGAAACTTTCGCGAACTCTGTTAACAAATGACGAGAGGATTCGTCGATACTGTATCTATGTATTTGCTTATCTTACGAAATTGGAGCTGCACAAGGATTCTCAAGAAATAATCTTTCCAATATATTACAATGCTGACATTATAAGAAAATTGAACTTCTGTTACAATATATTAAAATTGTTATATGTTTTGAAAAGCATTGCGAATAACAAAGCAAGAAGCAGTCGTTTTCACGTTCAAGTAGAGAAGCAAAAGTCTTACCTAGTATTCATCCAACAGTAAATTATAGGATTGTACATGCTATTGGACATCGCCAGCCAATATATGCCTAGAAAGACCTCCTGGATGTATGGTTCATTTGTAATCTCTGGCAGATAGGACGTCACTATGAAGTACATATGAAACGGAAGCCAGCACACTGCGAATATTACTACTACGACTATCATCATTTTTACGACCTGAAATATAAAGAAAAATCATATCAGTCAAGACATAAAAGGAACCAGTTTCTCCATGATTAATTCACTATAAAGTTAGACTTTTCCAATAAAAATAAAAACAACGAAGCTATTTTCAGTACCATAAAAATTTTATTGGAGAAAAAAGTTATATTATTTATATTTCACAATGAAGCTATCACAAAAGTATATTTTAAATAAATAAACTTAAATTCTTTTTTATACGTATTTACATTAAGATTTTCCCATAAAAGTCACATTAAATAATTAGAGATTATTGTTTTAAATTAAATTATACTTGAATGATATATATAATAAGAGAATAATCAGCTTATATGTTTCATATTTAATTAAATTTGGGAGATTATATTCTGCTCATTTTAATATGTGTAAATGATTATAATTATTTTATATTATAAATGTATTATATAAATGTATTTATATACGAATATGTAACGTATGATTTTATGCCGCCAAATTACCGATGATTTTAATGAAAACACCTGTTAGATTCGGTTTGTACACGCAATGCGCACTGCGAATGAGGATTCTCGTGATTATCAAGGGAGGTTTCCTATATTTATAATAATATTCTGTAAAACGTATCGAAATAATGATAAATAAAGCTAGCGATTGTTTCTATATGCTAGTTTCTACAAGCCAGTTTCGATTGGAAAATTATAATGAATACTTCTTTGAATTCTTCTTTTGCATTTTCTACAAAAAATTCTACAGGTGATTAAAGCCACGATAACGAAATGCTTGTAATATATCGATTTCTCCGCCGTTTTTGTTATTATCGCGAGATTCAATTTTGTCTTACCTTCTCTTCCGCATTATATTACAGTTTTGTCTGTTCGAAGAGGAATTCTCCTTTCCGTTGAAATTAATGATTTACTCAACTTCGCACAGGTATAGTTCTCGTAATCAGTTGAGGACAACTTATAGAGAACGGCTATTTGAGAAATAACTTAAATTGGATTTCTTGAGATAATTACGAGTTGTATTTTATTATCTTCTTTAGATAATTAAAAAGTAGATTTACATTCTCTCTGGGTACGTGATTTGCACTATGCATTACGTATGGACCTGGCAGCTAATTCCATTGTAATTTACAACAATGAATACCGTTCATCAATTCATATTCAAAAATATAATTTTGAGATTTCAGTGTAAGCACTTCGAAAAATTGCTTTAGTGCAGCGGACCATGATATTTCCTTCGAATATTTATGTCTGACCCTTGGCAAGTGTTTGAGATACATCCAAAGCACATTTTTATTGCTTCTATACGTTCTCTACAAAGTCAGATAAGAATTTGCATTTTTCTTTCTTTCTCGAAAAATCCACGATAATCGCACAGCGTTTTATTCGTGGCAATGAATTTTGAGTAGCTCTGTCTTTGTATAACTTATTTTTCCTTTTTCCATTCTTCCATCTATCTTTTTTAAATCCGCAAAAGTATACATTTCTTTAATCCATTTATGAATACATAAATGGATTTAAAAAAATAAAGAATTTTTTGCGTTATATATAACATAAGAATTTTATTTACGATATATATAATATAAAATTGCTCAAAATCTCTCATCTTAAAATGAAACTGAATTGAAAAAGATAAAAATTAAGAAATGATTGAGTTGAAATTAAGAAATGATTAATCTATATTTAATTACTTTTATTTTAAGGGAAGAATCAGAAAAATCGATCATTCGGAAAATCCGAATGCCGGAAGGGAATTAGTGGGTGGCATATTTCATCGCTATCAGCAGTGCCGATTCTTCCGTTAAAGCAATTAAGAGAATTGCTCTCTCTCGTCAGTAATGTTCTGAAATAACAGGGAAGAGATTTGATCTTATACAATTCGGCCCACGTGAACATCTTAGCCGATTTTTTTATTCGGAAAGAGAATGATTCTGCTGTCGCTGCTGCTGGGTAAGTATAATTAAGGCCAAGAGAAGTTCGTTTCAGCGCGTGTTGGCGTCCCGACGACTGGTCACATTATCCGACATCTCCTTTCTTCCTTGAAATGTCAGACTTTGCCGTCAGCTTCACTGTTAGTTTCTCTATTGTTCTCGTGAGTTTGTAGTAGCGCGCATTCATACACCAACGCATTTGACACGATCTCAAAAATCTTCTTTCTGCGAGATTTATAAATTGTTACAATGACATAACTACCATAAATAAAGAGGCATTACTTATTGTTTATATTATCGAGTCAAGTATATATATATATATATATATATATATATATATATATATATATATATCAAGTATATAAGGCACATTGAAAATATTTCAGATATTACATCTTCTTTATTTTCTCAATGACAAATTAATTAAATACCATAATAATGTATATATAGGGCCGTATATGTGATAACACAAACTACAGCAATTAAAGCCTTAAACGATTTAGCTGGATTTTAAATGCTTTTATGATTGTGTGTGAATTTATATACTACGTATGTAATCCTTTTTTCTTTTAAATGCGCGCCGAAATGATTTTTCGGTCTTGAAACGCTAATTCTACTAAACTACCTCAGTAATATCACGAGTTAAAATTGACTGAGCAATTTTAACAATTTTTTGATGAGATGCTTTGTATCTTCGAAACGATTTTAATTATGCTGAGTGACATGTTAAAATAGATTGTTTAAAGCTTTGCTAATTAATTAAAACATCACTGTTTTTTTTATCATTGTACGTTCAAAGGTATGACACAAAATTGGATTCTTGTTGTTCTTGCTTTTGGTAAACCTTAAGATTTCTATATAATCGTATTTCGATTGAGAATAAACTTAGCGGAAAGTAATTCTGAAATATGATACTGTTTAGTAAATAGATCTTGATATATAGTTAATTCGATGTTTGTTACTTCGTATTTGCAATCACGATTTAATCGAAGAATTCAGAAAATTTGTTTTTTTTCTTAAATATTTTATTTCAAAAATCAATTTTTAAGAAAAATTTATAATATGTGTATATGTATATAATAGTTTTTAATCGTATAATATTACTTATGATTTGAAGATTTGAGAAGAGAGCAATTACTTATGTCAAAAACTTGATTCAAATAATTTTTTTATTTTTATCAATTTATTTAGGTAGAATTATATATCATTTAGAGTCTCTCATTAAAAAAAATAGTTAAATAATTCGCGTGTAATAATTTAAATTTGCTCTTAGTAATATGTATTTATATAGTAACAATATATATATATATATATATATATATTTATATATATATATATTTATATATATATATTAATTTGTTGAATTTACTAAATGAACTAATAATTTAATGGTACAAAACTGTTTTGTATGATGTTTATAGATTTTTTGTAGTTAGAAATAGAACATTTTGTTACCGGAACAAAACGAATAATATATATCTCTCACTTTCTACAAAGTGAAATTATTAATATTTAGTGTTTTTGAATTTTCTTAGCTTATCAGAAATATATATTAATATTTCTATAAGTCGTGACTATGTATTAGAGATCAGACTATGTATTAGAGATTGAGATTGAGATTGAGACTAAGATTAAGATTGAAGATTGCTCAATCACACTATAAATTGTATCCAACAGCAGTTAAGATTTAGTCAAACAATACCCATAATATTGGACGCTTCGTGGCATATTCATCAAAGCATATTCTTTCTCTTTAATCCACATTTCTATTTTCGGAGGCATTTTTCACATATTTTCATTAATTAATTGAATTATTAATGTACTTTTTATAACTTTTTTAACGTATTTGTACATATACAAATATACGGTAAAGTTAATCATGTGAGATTAGTCATGTGACTGAAATACTGGAAGCTTATTGATTAAAATTGAGATTGAAGATTGGAAAAATAGACGAAGCCCTATATTTCAATCTGCAATCTCAATTTCGGCCTGTTCTCATTGATCGAACGTCAATTTTAATCTTAATCTTAATCTCAATCTCAATTTTCAATACATAGTCTGATCACAGCTTTAGAGCAATTGAGATTACTAATTACTCGAAAAAAATAGTTACCATTTGATTGATTATAGTGTGCAACAACCGAGACGTCCACTAAATTAGTTTCTAATCGTTTCGGTTTTATACAGGTAGACGTTGAATTTCTCTTATGAAAAGACACGCCATCTCTGGTAGCTCCGCGAAACGCTCCTTGTTCTACCATAGTGGATTATTTTGTTGAAATTATTAAAAGAATACTTATTTTGTGATAGTAACCAAATCTCATATTATTATTTACAAAACGTAAGTAATCAAATAAATTTGTATTGTTAAATAAAAAAATTTTATTCATCTAACAAAAAAATATTTTATTTTGTTATTTTAACAAAATAATCCAATGATAATCGGTCATTTGTAAATAATTCTCTTTTTTTGTTACCATTATTATATCTTTTTTCTCAGTGGATACAACATTTTTTTTTAGTGTACGAAATGTAGTCGTGAAAAATATTAGACGACACTTATTTTATGATTATTGCAGTAAGCTCTTATTAATGCGTAGTTAAAACCGTATGAATGTATCAAAACGATTATCTCGAAGCAAATATTTCATGTGGTTTATTTGAAATATGAGACTCAGAACGAGACAGAAAATAGGAATTATAATTTATGTTTGGCGATATTTGCGGACAATCATCACAATGTTTACCGATGTTTAAATCTTATATTGCATTTTAAATATTTAGATATAATTTACCAATTTGTGATAGCGCGAAGTAATATACAGACTCGCTGGATCGAATTATTGAAATAATGAGAAATCGCATTATATTGAGCATGTACGAATAATTTAAATGAATAATTAATTTAAAGTGAAAAAAAAAACAGAATACTTAAATACAATTACTTTTCAGAATATGTTAAATGCTACCGTGGAGAATGGGGTTTGGATGAATGTATTTATTTTGATACGCAAGGCTGTTGCGCCGTAGTAGTCATATTATCATTCACACGGTGCGGTAATTAGCGAGATTCAAGTTGGAAGATAGCGTTTGCATACTTACTATTCTGTATTAAAGACTAATAAGAGTTTGGACACGAATATTTTGCAGGATTCTAGTTTTAGCAAAATCAGCGAAAAAGAACATACGTTCACTATTTCTTTCTCTTTCTATTCTGTTTCTATTCCTCTCTCAGGAGTTACTAAAAAATGCAGACCAACCAAAACTGCACTGGAAAGAAAGTTTGATAATAACTATCAAATGTTTAATAAAATAAATGTTAAGAATATAAATAAACTAAAATAAAACCAAAAATTATTTAATTAATATTATATAATACAATTTAATTTTTTATAAATATTAAATATTATACGGTAATTGTTTAGTAATACTTACTAAACATTTAGATAATTAAAATTATTGTTTATTATATAAAACAAACATTTAATAGTTATTACTAAATTTTTTTCAGTGTGCTTGTCACATGTCCAAACTTTTATATAAAGGATCTCTAATTCGTATAATAAAATGTGTATCGCGTTCGAGTGCTACGCAAAGTATGATTATTTTATTATTGTGATTGCTAATATGCGAGATTAATCACATTTTCACAAATATCGTATTACAGAAGTACGGACGAATCAACTGAGAGGAGGACCTGGGAGACATCCGATAATGGCGGAATAACTGTAAGGTAAGTAAATTGTTATCTCTTATTTAACTTGTTAACTACGAAAGGAGTTGTTTATAATCGTATTATATGCGCGGGTCATATTTATTCTATTAAATATTATTCTAGTCATTACTGTAATTTACATGTACTTATTTCTACTTCATAGTTCAACGTAATTCCGTCGTAACCACAGCTCTATCTCTGCGAGCGTACGTATCGTATCGGTGAGTAATATAATATTATTTTATTAAGATAATAGATGGTGAAATTATGTATATAAGATATGTATAAAATATAAAAGTATATGAAGATTAAGAATGAAAAAGAATATAAATAAGTGAATATCTTAATAAAAATTATATCTATTATAACTTCAGAAAAGAAGAAATTATTGCAAATATTTAATCTTAAAATTGTATAAGCACTATTGAATATTTTATAGAGAAATTGGTAATATTTTCAGAAAGAAAAGCAAACGCGGACATCATGAAGACATATATATTTTATTTAATTAATTTTTTATCATAAAATTTTAAGTAGATTATCATAGAATTTAATTTTTATTAGATTTTATTGCTCAACTTATTAAAAATAAGAAAAAAGAAAATAGATAGAATGAAATTATGATGAGCAAAAAATTTTCTGATATATTTAATTTAGGGAAGAGAGAATATAAAATTTTTATTTAAATTTCGTTACAGTTCTTCTTCTCTCGTGAACAATGAAAAATAAAGGAAAAACAAGATATTTACGTAAAATAAATGAAAAAATAAAAATAAACTGTTTAAAAATAGGGAAGACAATAGAAAAAAATTGTGGAAAAATATACGTTACTTTATATATTTTTTCTTCCCAGATATTTTTTAAAAATAAAATTTAAAATCAGCGTTTTCAAGATAAAATATTAATTATGAGATTTAAAGATTAAATAATAATTATTAATTAAATATTAATTATATATCAGTACACATAAATATTATATGTACTGATACACAGAATTTAACAAAATTATTTTTAGATCTATATATAGCTCATTTTTTGGTACTTTAGCAAATTATTTCTCTTCCTTAATATATGAACATAATTAAAAAACGAATAAAAAATCATCTATTATCAAATAGTATATTCCAATCATTTATATGTAATATCATATATAATAGAAAATAATAGCAAATTGCTAATTTTATTTTTTTTTAATAAATGAAGCAATTTTATATTTTAATTTTTTATATCTATATTCTTATCTATATTCATCGTTTTGATTTTATATCACTTAAAACAATACATTTATAGTACTACAAGCTCCAATTATCTCATCATATATACAACATCGCGAAATATTCATGTAATAGATATTTTAATGACGTCAGGTTTCACGAGTGTAATTATTAACTTCTTATATTCAATTTAATATCTTCAACTGATTTAATGGAAATGTAACTATTGAACGATTTTGTCTTATATAAAATATGAGACTTTATTTTGAGCATCATTTCATTTAATGCGCATTTTTTAGACAAAATTCATATAACAATTAGAATTAAATTAATCACTTGTATAGACACGTGAAACAAAATACAAAGGTTATTTCAAGAGTTGCAGGTATATACGTAAATGTATTCTAAATGTATTTACGCTTTAAGTTCAAGAGCGACATTCTGAGGAGTTTAAGTACTTTATCTCTACGGGTTTATGTTTCACGCGCATACTTTGCATACATTTAAAATTTCGCATCATAAATAGCTTTTTAAATTTTGAAGAGCGCGTCTATAATTACTGAGAAACGCGAGAAAAATATAACAGCCGTATAATGAATTGAAGGTTTGCGTTTGACAGCTTTGGCTTTGCTCCATTCGTATGTAAATCTAACGTGGAGAACGTTTGTGTAATTTGTAAACCGAATAGCGCTGAGCAAAGCACTCTCTACTTTTGAATAAATTTTAATGAAACCTAACGAGAAATTTTCTGAAGATGCAAAAAGGAAAGATATTAAGAATATCTCTTCACAGAATGTATAGATGTAGGAATTGTGTGCGTCAATTGAAGCCATAACATTTTCATCGTAGTAACTATAATGTCAATAAAAATCGCAGCACAAACTTTTGCATAACGCACAATGCGCATAAAATAGTGTATAAAAAATCAACGAATTAAAATTCCTCTTTTCCGTAAAATGGAAGGAAAGGAAACATTCTGGTTGATTTTTTTATGCATTATGCATTATATGTTATGTAAAAGTCTGCTACGACAGTCTGCCTACAGATACGGAATCATTTGTCCAATTATTATAGACTGAAACTCGTATTTGTACACAGATAAGTTTTGTAATGGACGTGAGAACTCGTAACGCGCGTATGCGTATCATTAGCGATCGGAACATGCGTCGATACGTATGCGACGCGATGGAGCAGACGTCACCTAATCGAAATTCAATGCATCTCCACTCGAATATACTGAGGAGGCCCGCTTAATTAGATTCTACTAATATACCGTTACAATCCTCCGCGGATCTTTTAATTAAAAGTAGACACGTTATCTCTTTCTTTTATTAATTAAACGGAAGAAATTTTATAGATTGTTTAAAACAGAATATTGAGAAATGTTTTATGATTGTGTGTACGAGTATTTAATATTTTGATCAAATTATGCATTGTAACATGAAATTCTTGCTTCCTATTTATTTTGAGATTATTTTATATAATAATATTTGAAAATATAAATTTTATATTGTAGTAATGTTTTTAAAAACAATGAAATAGAATTAAGTTATTACTTTATTCCTACACTATGAGCAAGCAAGACTTAGAATATCGGAATCTAAATCATAAACTAAAAGCAGTGCTTAAAGAAATTTAATATTGAAAAGTAGTGATTAATTATTTATTTTGAATTAAAAAAGCACTGTTATTTAATGCTTTAGTACTCAAAATAAGTAATTTTTAATAAAAAATTGGATTTTTTTAAAGGTAGAAAGTTGAGCAATTAAATTCAAACGATAAGTTAAGTCGTGGCTTTACTATTTTTTTATTGAATTTTGTAATTTTATTATTTTTATTATACTTTAAATACTCTTTGAGTATTTAAAAGGCAAGGTTGTTACAATGATTAATTACTACAATTATGTTTACTACATTAATACTACAATTATTTTTACAATAGACGTAAATTTCAGAAAAATCAGTATGCCAACGTAATTTCCAATACCAAACATTTCTTTGAAGAGTATAAAAGAGTATAACTATATAAATTTCAGTTTGATAATTGATCAATAATTATAATTTAATAATTCTGAATCAGTATCAAATGTTTTTAAATTGTACACGTTTCTATTAAGAAGATTTCAACGGGAAATGCATTAAGAATATATATATTACGCATTTGTAATTTATATACATAGCTGTGCGTAATTAGCAGAAATGAATTAAGAATTCAGTCTCTTTTACAATATAAATATTCGAGAAAATATGCAATTATTCTTCTTGCACTCGTATCGATCGCTTCGTTGCGAATTCATTACGTCCATTTAGGACGATCATTTTTATATCCGATAATTACATTCCATTTATTCTCTTCTCCGCAATCACTCTACTCGATTAGATAGTATCTCAACATTAATTATGTGCGGTTAAATCGCATATATATATATATATATATATATATATTACCATGCAAAATTTAAATATTGAAAAAATATTTATTACATTTATCACTATTTCACATTTATCGTATTCCATTTAAAAAATTGCAGCTGCAATATTTGCAAGAATAAAATAGAAGCAGCAGCGTTGGCCGAAAAATAGAAACTTATACCTAGTCATTTTTCACTCCGTTCGGACCGCAGATCACAAACGATAGACAATAAACGCTTTTGTCGGCAATCGATATCCGGCATGTATCACTAACATGTTAAAATACACATATTTTTCTCTGAAACAAAGGGATCATCCCCCGAGGGCCGCTTCTCTTTCCTTTTTTCCTTTTTCTCTCTTTTTGCGACCAAAAATCAACTAAGCATACCAGTGTGTTACTGTAGAGAATAGATGGAACTTTCCCCTCAAACTTTATTGACCGAAAGTTGGGAGAGTTAAAGTCTAAGTGTCGGAAATAGAAGTCCATGAAGATGCAGACCGGGATTCGTCTAATTACGAATTATGGCCAGACTTTAGATTTGAGCTGCCTTCTCTGAGATATTCGTAGCAGGATAATAACTCGGAATATCTCACGTACACTTGCGATCTTTGCTTCCTCGTTAAGCTTGCAAATAGTCATTGCACATTGCGTTTAAGACTAATTGGGAAGGCATTTTTTAGCTTCCATACCATCGAATGAAAGTCGTGTTATAATCACATTTTTTTCATTTCGGACGCAGTAAAAAAAATTGGACGAAAGGAACAGAAAAAAATTATTAGTAACATTGAGATACAACTTTTTAAAACGCTTGTAGACGTTTGCGAAAAATGTTTGATGCTTGAAATTAATTTTTATTGTCCTTACTATTAGAGCGAAATTTCTACTTTCATTCTACATCCAAAAAAATTGTGTATCTTATCTGAACATTCTGTACATCTATTGTATAATTTTTTTACCAGCGTGGTAAGTGAGTACTTTTAAATCTTTCTTTGTTATAAAAATCTTTCTTTGCGATCTGTGAAAGTCTGCGCATTCATTCATCATACAGGCAGTAAAAATTACCATAATGATTTATTATGATAAGAAAAGACAAAGACGTATTTCGGATTTTTTGCGAGAACACGATTCTCGTTGCTATGGATATTATTGAAGAATCGCTGATGTTCATAAAGGAATTATTCATAAAGGAAGAAAATCATTGGATAGCTGCTCCCCGCAGCTACTAAAACGATAAGCCAAGTTTACGAGGGTTGGATAAAGGCAATATTATCAGGCTGCTGAATATTATCGTTTTATATATGAATCTTAATGCCGTTCACATGCGTATTCCCTGGATTTCTGAATTTGATGTATATGTATTAGTCGATTATGTAGCATTGTTCACATTTGCATTCGTATAGGTTTACATTTTGCCATAATTATCAACACGCAACCTTCCTAATATTCGCAGATCGCAGATGCTATATGTCTCTTCTCCGAAAACAAATATAATTTATAATACTCTATAATAATAATTGCATTAAGGCATGGCATTCACGCAAAAATCAATAATCTTTCATTAAAAATTTTGAAAATATGTACTTTTATGTTATTTTAAATGTTGAATTTAATAGTGTAAAAATAAATTAATAAAAAAATTTTTTTTCCATTTTTTTGAAAAAAATTTGACAAACAATTAGATCGTAAAATCCATACCATAATTTGTTGGATATCTCTCATATAATATGTAGAAAAATATGAGTCAAAAAGTTAAACTTTTTTCATTGTTATAAAATTTTTCTTGAAAAATAAATTTTTATTTTTTCAATATCCGTGTACTTAACATTGTATTTCACTGATATTCTCTTTATATAAATATAATATAAATATAATTCTTGGTCGCATGCGGTTCGACTCACATGAGCACCGTTGTATAGATATTTGATAATCAACAAGAATGAAATGCTATATAAATAGCATCATAAATAGCGTATCGTATCATTAATCGTCTAATTGTAATTAGTTGGCCCACTCTAAATAACTAAAATTTAAAGCTGTTCCAGTGTTGCTCTTATAACTGTGTAATTACAAATATTGTACAGGGTATTCGAAAAGAACTCTGGGATCTCCTTATAATCTCCAAAAGCACTTTCTGGAAAATGAAATCCAATAAAAGTAGGAGTTATGAAGGACTATCTTTTGGTAAATAATTGTTTGAATAATTGTTTGAAGGTCGCATAAAGTCGATAGTTAAAACCTTTTGATGTTGTTCAGAATTATGTCCTGAATATTTATCGAGATCAAAGTTATTGGAGATTGTTCCTCTTATTTTCATTTTTACGTAAAAGTGAAAATTTTTGATACAAAAAATGAAAATAAGAGAAATAATCTCCAATGTGTGGCCTTGAACTTAACAAATATTATCTGATCCCGGACAACATTTAAGGGAGAGTATTCACGCAAAAATCAATTACAAGTAATCTTTCATTTAAAATTTTGAAAATATAGAGGAATAACTATGAAATGAATTATACGATCGCTATCGGTAGTTTCTTGCTGTGCGATGTGTCAATAAACGCATAACACTATTTTCAATGGATATTCAATGGATATTGAAATGATATTGCATTAATTGACGAGATAATTAGATGTAAGATGCAATACTGTTGTAATAATTACAGAATTCCTTTTGTGAATATGAAATATTTATGATTTATTTATCATCTTGTAAGGGAAATGAGGCAATATTTATTTCTTTCTCGGCACAACGAACAAAAGACTAGAACGTAAATTGAAATTGTCTAAAGTTCCATCTAAACTTAATTAATTGAAATAGTTCGATTTTGACCGAGTGAGAGCGTAAGATAAAGAACGTGCACGAGATTACTTACAATCAGTTGAATCACTTCGTGTAAATACGTTACAAGTACTGACACGACATTGCACTTTAATTACTTAAACGAACACAAGAAATGTGTAACAATTTCCAACATGAATTTATGAAATTTATTAACATCCGTTTCTTCGTTCATGAAATATTTAAAAGCAACGATTTTATTCCCTTTCTGATCAAATACAGTTGAGATGAAAAAAAAATACAAAATGGGATGAGAGAGAGAAGAACTTAGAAGAATCGCGTAAGCACTTTCACATCGCATACGCGTCTTTCCACTTTAAATCACTTTTCGATCGAGAAAGCAATTTCAGCGTCTAAACTATGCGCGGATATTAATTCATTCTATACATACCCTTCGTTTGCTCCGAATATTTTCGAGCTGTCTGGCTGTGGCCTCCCCGATGCTTTGCGAGCCCCACAATTCCAGGCCAACCCTGGCATAAGTAAATGTCATGGATCCGATTGGTAAAAAGTATGTCAATATCATGAAAATAACGTTGTACCTGAAAGTCAATTAAATTTCTATCACCTCATAAGAACAAATTTATTTGATGTAATATCGAGCATCGTCTATTCTATGAAGTGTTTCAGGAATCGCGTACTTTCTCCTAAGATTCTTTAAGGAAACTAAAGCTTTCTGTTCTATAAAAAGTGCTCAAGGCTTCATTATTCAGTTGACATCAAAACTTAAAGTACTTTCATGCTTTAATAGTTTTAAAAGATTTAAACAGATAAGAAAGATTTTATTTTTTCCAGTTGATTTCACTTTTCTTCCTAGTTAATTTTACTTTTCTTTAACAGAAATGAATTTAAGATTTAATTATTCTTAAAATCGAAAATTAAAAATGGAAATTCGAAAATAAACTACGCACAGGTTTTTGAAACATCGATTTTAGAATTATTATAATCGAAAGCGATTAATTTATTAATAAATTTATTATTATGAAATTCATCACACATGCGGATATTTCACAATTGCGTATGTTTGACCTAATTTGTGGTTTAGACAATCAAATTTAACTAAAACTAGTATTTCAGAAGTCGCAGGTGTTATTCGTGCATTTTAGCACTTTCAACGTAAATTTACATTGAATGGTGCGAAAGGCAATGGCACGTTATGCTCAAAGGGAGAATGAAAATAACGTGATACCGCGGTTTCACGGACACATTTTTGTTCAGAAGTATTGTGGCGCGTAACTTCTTCCAAAGTGCATGCTAAATGTGCCAATTTAATGCCGAATGAAAATAATACATGATCGATTCGGTAGATGCACGATGGCACCAGTCACGATGGCTGATATTATGCAAGTGCACATATTATTAGACTTAATGAACCGACCAATGTGTGAATGTTTGATGTTGTTTGTTGACAAAGTTATCGATGGCATTATCAAGTCGTAATTGGACAGGAGAATTAAATTGAACTCACGTTTCGAACATGAAAACTCATGTGTAATCATTTATATGTAGGTATATACGTGGCTAATGATAATCACGTAATTGTCATTAAATAGCAGGATATAACGACTTGCAATGTGAAATTTATGGAGAGGGAACAGTTAAATAAATTACACGTAACGTATATATAGTTACAAACTTTCGATGGAATTTAAGATAGAATGCAAACGGAATTTTAAAGTAAGTTTACAAGTTTTTAAAAGTTCATTAAAGTATTGCGCGAACGGCATTTTAAGAAAGAAAGAATCTTTTAATCCTTTATTACGCAATCAATTAGTTTAATTTGCATTGAAAGGCTGAAAGACATGATGACTAAATTATCAAGTTCGTGTTTTTATCACTAATGCCAACACCGTAATTTTTGCGGATATAATCCTATCTACATGCATTAATTATGACAATCCGAAAGCGATGCTAACGGCTGTTAATTTTCTAACGGAACATTTAGCTCGTCATGATGAGGACATCATGATGAAACGAACTTAGCATTAGGATTATTAACAAACGATAATGAATTGATCAATGGATTATCGCGTTCGCTGTAATCAGATTACGAGGTGTCGCAAGCTATTATACAACAATCGAAATTTCCGATTCCACGTTACACTTGGAAAACCGGTGTTTATTTCGAACGAATAAAAACTACTGATGCATAAATTCATCAGATTATACTCGCGTAGTTCCAATTTAGAATACTCTATGCGAATTTAAATCGTGAAAGTCCGTGAAAGCTAATCATCGGCAGTAATGAATGAGCAAATCCAGTAGCAAAGCAGAATATTCGAGAAACGATCGAATAGCGTTATTTATTACAATGATACTGATATTTGTATAAATTTGTTTCCGCTACAATAATACTGATATTTATACAAATTTGCTTAAGGATTATGCGAGGATTAGATTACATTATGCTTGGAAATGTACCGCCCGGAAGAAGAAAATATATTCGAAAAATTTTAAGAATATCGAGTAAGCTAATCTTATATCATATAAGATCATATAAGATTACATGTAGATTGACTCAAATATGAAATCGCATTTAATAAAATTGTGCACATTGAGAGCAGGTAAGTTGTGGACGATACATAAGTTCATGGACGATAATCGTTTAATATTAATTCATAATGGTTATAATTGTTTTTAAAATAATATATAAATTTGGATGACTAATTCGAAATAAAAAAAGTCCTTATTTTTAATTTTTTTCTTCATTTTTAAATTTTTTTACTTTTTTTGTTGATTAACTTTTCTTTTTTTCCAATAACTTGATATGTAGAAAGAATAAATGTAAAAAAATGGATATTATATTCCTATTTATGTATGCAATATTTGTTTATTCATTTATTCTTATTATTTAGTCATTATAGTCTCCTGATAATTTCAGAATTTACGACTGCAATTAATCTTCATTAATTTAACACGTTTGAAATAATTATGATAATTATAGAACATTATCGTATTGCATTGTAAACCACACCTTTGTAAGGTGTGGCTTATAATGAATTTTACACGTAGTAACATAAATTTTCTTTCCCGTTTCTTTATTTGTCGATGTGTATCGCTTTGTTGTTATTCCAAGCGTGCGACTAATTATAAGCTTATAATTGATATATGTATAAAGAAAAATTTCGAAAAATTAATTTCATAAATACTTTTATATCGAGCTATTGATGAAAAAATGTGAAACTATATTTTGAAACTATACTTTTATTACGCTTCGAATAAGTAAAGAGACGAGGGGCGAAATAATACGGAAAGCTTGGTGTCGTGCGAATCTTCTAATCTCGCAGAATAGAAGAGATTCTTAGGCTAGAGATTATAGAACGATGGATAGAATCGCGTGAACTTGGATTAAGCATAAGTTATTTTAGGAACAACTGTTCGAAACTGTATTTATATCAGGATTAGAATTCTCCTGATTATCGCACTACGGGCGTCGCCTATGCGTGATTTTAGTGATTTTACATGTCGTGCTATGCACGATAGCACCGAGCTCTGGGTATACTGTCTGAATCTTTCAATTAGGAAACAGCACACGCTCCGAAGCGAGTACGTTTTCGCAGACTTATCTTAATGGACGATCGCACGAAGCGAACGCAAATGTGGAACAATTCAGATTTTCATCTGTAATTACAATCCGATCAAAGCTTGAAAGATTTAATCGCGCGTGATAGGAGTAAGTATTTTGAAGACACGCGATACATTTACGATGCACCGAATTGAAGGTATTATTAACTCGATTTATCGCCTCTCTTATCGCAGGAACCTAGAAACACTTCATAGTAAAATGAGAGACTCATTAGAACAGTACAATAAACATGGCACACACTGCAAGATACACGTTCATGTACGTAAGAGACAAACCAATTGTAATTAGTCATGACCGGCAGGCGCAATCGTTTAACGATCATAAATTATAAAATAATTGGTGTAATAGTATTGCGTGGATATATATGTGTATATGAGGTAACGATACTTTTATGGATCTTCGGAAAGTGATCGCTTTTATCTTTCGTGACTCGTTTAACTGTACGCTATAAAAAACGCGAATGGTAAAAATGTGTTTAACTACAGTAACTTATATGTATACGCGCGAACGCGTATTGTGGATCTTTGCGAGGTATTCAGACGATCTTAAACACGTTACTGTAGTATTCGATCAAAATCGAAATAAAGAAGCCTTACTTACATCTGCACAATAATAATAATAATAATAATAATAATAATAATAATAATAATAATAATAGAAACAAATCGATTAAATTAGGGAAATAAATTTTTGTGAAAGATCAGACGAATGCAAATATATAGAAATAATTAAGGAATACATTTTAGAAATATGTATTCATTATTAAAACGTTTCGCTTACAAATATTCATCGTAGCTGAGTCCATTATCGTCTGTGTTCGGCCAATCGCTGTAGCAGACGACGCGGACTTCGCCATTCATGAAGTTCTGAGTGTACGTGGTGTAGAAAAGTAACATCGGTAAAGATAAAATTGCCCCGATGATCCAAATTATGATTGCGACGCACAATGTCGCCTTTTTCCCCATACGTGGTTTCAAAGGATTCACGATGGCCATGTACCTAAAACAAGTCCATATTTAATTATAAATTATAATTATAAATAATTATAATTCTGGTGCAATAAATAAAGAATTTGGTCATAAGAACAGGCTGTATAATTAAAACGATTAGTATTCTTGATTATGAATTAAATTAATTTGATCAAAAAGATAAATTAAAAGACAATTTAAAACATTTTATTTAAAAAGACTTTTGTTTTTTAAAATGTACATGAAAAATAAGCTTGTTACGGATATGAAATTAACAATACAATCCATATTACTTAAAATGTCAAAATATATTATTATTTTTATCAAAATAGAATTATCCTGAGAGTTGCGGAGCGTTTACGGTGTCGGAATCTCAGACGACGTTTTTCATCATAAAGTCTCCGGATGATAAGGGCAGGCTACATCGTGGAGAGTAATAGATCAGGCACACGCAGCGTCAGCTTTTTTCTCCGAGATGAAACGAGAGCGGAGATCGTGCGCGGGCAAAAATATCTCAAACGAGAAAAACGTGAAAGAGATGCAATAAGAGACCTAACGATATCATAATGTTATGGTCGCGATAGTGAAATCATGTTTGCGACTGATGCACTCGCGCCGGGTGGATGGAGCTTTCAGAGCCGCCGAAGGCAGGGCTGAGCACACTAGTACACACATATATATATATATATATATGTGTGTGTGTGTGTGTGTGTGTGTGTGTGTGAGAGAGAGAGAGAGAGAGAGAGAGAGAG
>NW_012130069.1:238950-240718 GCF_000143395.1 Atta cephalotes | reverse complement strand
GATTAAATCGTAAAATTCGTATTACCGAAAGCGAGCAAAGATTGGTGCTAGGAGGAAGAAGATGGAAACTGCTGGTGGAGCGTGTCTTCCTGCAATTCGACGAAAGGAAGTTCGTGTGGAGGAATGTCGATTCGTCGTTCAGACAATAAAACGATGAAAGCAGTTGCGCGAAATCCATTTTCTAATATCCAATAGACAGGTTATTTGGCGAAACGATATAGGTCAATTCATAGTCGTACATTATAGGATCGTGTTCTTCTTCTCGTGAAATTATGGTACTCTTTAAATGCCATTATGAACGATTCCATTTTTACATTTTCGGGGTTTTTACAATATTCGGTCGCAACGTTCTCTTGAGAAGTCTCAGAAGATAAAATCGTGTAACATTTTATTTCGTCTTATTAATGTGTCGTGTAACATTATATAACGTCAACATAAATTTTAGGATAATTTTGTTTACGGAATGGTATACGTGCGTGTTTTCGACGGCAAGCAGTTGAAATACGAGAAGGATGGATAATGATGACGATAATGATGGGGATTTAAATCCATGTTTATGCGAGCCATCGCATAAATTCTCTAATGGTCTTAATAACAATATATCAAATGTCAGATAAATTTTTAACCGATTTTATTTTCAAAAGGAAAAAAATATTCAAACGCTAAAATGAATCTCTTTGTAATTTTGAGTAAAATTCTAGTCAAAATTTTCCTCCTGACTGCGCATTAATGCGACTTATGAAGAGAATAATACATTTATGAGTAGTCGTGATTGCATAAGCGACAGAAATCTAGAAGGTTTTGCTTAGGGGAATAGAACAAGATGGTAGTGAAATTAATGAACAAAAAAACATTTTTTTGTTTCGCTGTGACCCACTTCGACGAGTTATTCGTTCAAGAGCCATGTTTCCAACAGGCGAATATTACAAAGGCAAACGCATCTACGCCTGAGATGACGTTTTGAGCGCATTTACGATGTTTATAAAGTCATAAAGATCATAATACTGATAATAAAATGTCCTTATATAGACTGTGAGGCGAGGCCACGTTTCATCTTTTTGTTCCTTCTGTTGTAGAAGCGTTGCAAAAGCTGGGCACGGATTATTGTTCCTTCGAATAGAGTTTTAGTCTTTCGTGTGGAGATCTGATCAGATCTGAGTTTGATCTTGCTTGAAAGGAATGCCGAGTGTTTTTCGTTCCGAACTACCATACATACATTCGACGTTTCAATTCCTCTATTCTATTCTCAAAGATAAAGTTTTGAACGAAGTTCGATCGCATTTCTCTCGCCACATCACTTCTTCCCTTCGTCGCTTTTACCTCTATCCCTATTGTTCTTCCTTTGCCTTCGCGATTTCATGCGGACTATCTTATATACGTGTAAAAATGTCTTTCAAATAATATATATTTCTTTTCAAAAAAAATGACAGAATGATAAACATTATTTTCAGAAATATTATCGATTTAAATTATGTTTCATGCTTTTAATAGTTGTAATTTTTATTTTTGTAAAATGTGTTTATAGTTTTATACTTTTCAATAGAAATATCCACTTCTGGAAATGATAATATTCTATCTCTCGAAAATGTTTGAGATTTTCGTTGAATTTTGGAAAATATGAATGACACGTCTTGCACAAGATGTATCTCAATCTTAAACGTATATCTCGTTTCGAGGTATATATACATGCAGTTACAATTCGCAACGTTGTTGCGTATAAGAGAGCGAGAGAGAGAGAGAGAGAGAGAGAGAGAGAGAGAGAGAGAGA
>NW_012130069.1:208197-238297 GCF_000143395.1 Atta cephalotes | reverse complement strand
AGAGAGAGAGAGAGAAAGAGAGAAGTAGAAGCAGGAGCAGCGTCTTACTCTCCGCTTTTAGCATAACATGGTTATTAAACATCAAGGAAATATCCTTGACGTTTCTCTGTGCTTTTGCTCCTTACACAAATGTTAATCCACAGATGAACGTCAAGACGTGGCTGTAATGCGTGTACGAATACACGCTCGGTCCTTGTTTGATAGTACCACGAGGATTTCCATTTAAAGCTCATGATTTAATTCCAGGTTAATATCAATGTTTTAATTTAAAGAAAAAATACATGTTATTATGCAAAACCAACTTGAATGTTCCTGAAACGAGAGCATTATATTACTAAGATTTTATTCCGTGCTGTTCACTTTTAAGATTTTAATTTAACGCCATTCGTTTTCGGCATGTACTCGTAAATTTACAAGCGTACTCGTATTAAATTCGATGTAGTTGGGAAACTCATTGGAATTTCAATGCGAAAGCAAGCAATTGCGATTGATGAAAAAAGTAGTGTCGCAAAACCCTGTTTTTTCCTTAAATTATCTACAAAGCATTAATTTGTAACGCGTGTACGTAACGCTCGAAATTAAGGATTTTGCAGAGATAAACACTATTCGTGTGATGAAACTATTCATTTATTAGAGTCGAGAGAAAGTTGACTAAAAAACATTTTTGCTTTTCATGAATTATCCACAAAGTCAAGTTGTTACGATACAGAGTACAGATAGTTTTCGATGCTTTTACCAGTAACCAATCTACTTCGCATTCGTCTCAAGTAAAATGGTTTTTTACTTTTTACCCCTTGCAGAGTCACATACCTTTTCCGGTACGACGTCATCATCTACTCGAGAGTAAAGATTAAGGAAAGTCTTGACCTCTTTGCGTCGGACTTATACGCTTATTCGTACTACTTTTAATCCGCTGTGGCTTTCCTTACTTCGGCTAGTTTTAATCTTAGGATTACACATTAGATTTTCACATATATAGACCTTTTAGACTGGATATTTTTATATAAATAATAAAAATACATATTTATTTTTTCAGTAGATTGCTAGATAAAATAATAACATAAAATATGAAACATAAATGCAGAAAGTTATTTTTATCATTATTTTTGCCGTTCTTCTTAAAATAACAATTTGATAATGATGTTGCAATTTTTTATAACGATAACGATGACTAACTAAAAGTTAAGTTTGGGAATGTCACTTTTGAAAAATGACTTGTTATCATTACGCATTATTTATTTGAAAAAAATAATTTATTACTTGCGATGCTCGCTAAATTTGTTTTATTGTTAATTGAAAGAAATGTTCAGATCTATTGGACTTGCCATACTCGATTAGGTTAAAAAATTTATGTAAACGAATTGTAGCTGTGTACTTCGCAATTTTTTTATATAGATTTGTTGGTAAACCTTTACATTAGGAGACACCTCTTCGATGACTTGACATATGTTATAAAGTGAAGATACTGATCAACTTTTTCTTTTAAACTAGTTGGCGGTCTCTTATAGTTTCTAAGATATTTAGATTTACAATTTTACTAATACTTAAAAAAGGTAAAAATAAAAGGTTAAAATAGTAATCTTTATCATAAAAAACAAACCTCGATAATCTCAATCTTGACATATGTTCGCAAGATCACGATCCTGAGTAACCTTTAAAAGATTTTAGTTGATCACTGTTTATCAACGTTATTAACAAATTATTAACAAGTTATTAATAAGAGTTATAGAATAAGAGTTATAAAATAAGATAATTGTTCAGTTTAATCTTCTTAGGTGACGTACACTTGTTCACATGCGCATACATTTTATGTATTACATTAAATTTTATGTATTACATTAAATTTTCCTTGTTAAATAAATGAGTCTACAATATATTAAAAGTAATAGATATCAAAAAGATTAGACAAACTACGCAAGAAGGTGTATATTGAATATATCTATTAAAATTCTGTATGCAAGTGGGTGTATATTGAATCTATTAAATTTCCGCCTACTAAATGAATGATATGAATACGATAGATAAAGTATATATGTGAATATATAACATAACAAAGCAAAAAATCAAAAAATAAATATCAACTTTTTATAGTATAAAATGTATTTTAGTCTGATAATGAATACAACTTATATATAGTATTAGTCATAATATCAAAAACTATTAATACTCATGAAAATCAAATCTTCTTTTAAACATAAATTCAGCTAAATAATTGATATAATATTCTTTTTTTACGTCAAATCAAGGAATATTGTTTTATACTTTTCGCCACGCTCATTCAATATGCTGGCTGTGTGCTCCACTAACTGAACAAAATGATATTTGTGATTTACAGTTTCATGAATATAACCCTCATCTTTCAAATAGTTATATAATTTCCAACAATGAGAAATAATCGTAGTACTCAGCTTAATTCATATTTTAATTACATTTAATAGAGGCAGCAGTACGATTAGAAACTGGTTCAATAAATAATTTTTTAGATCCTCGTTCAAAATCTCGAAATTTTATCTATTGACCAGGCCTTTATTATTGTATATTTCCGTTTTCTCAATTTCGCGTCTATTTGAACAATTTTGTCCTCTCCTTCAAGAGACTCACTGCTAATATCCATTTAATACAAAGCTACAAAATCCATATAATAATAATGTAATAGAGAGAGAAAGAAAGAGAGAGAATAAAATAATAAATTATGTGCTTAAATAAAATACCTCGCGACAAAAATTTATCCAGGCGATAATTGTTTTTGATGATAATTGAAGTTCTTATTCTAAAAATGTATCGTGATGGTTTAATCATTAAAAAATAAGCGATAAAATGACATATAGTTTGAAGATTTAAACGACTTTTGGAAAATTGTTTCTTTCCTTCTTGTACATATTCCTTAAGAAAAAGTATTTCAATATATTGTAAAATATCATCAGTTAGTTAATCAATATATTGAAACACTTTTTCCTAAGGAAGGAATGAAATATTATATTTGTTCACATCACGCGTTAATGAAACGCAATAATTACATCGTGGACAATTTCACGAATAATACGATGATCAATCAAATAATTTAAGTTTATCTGTACCGACATAACATTGAAAAACTCGTAAAAATGTTGCATGTTGACGATTCAAACGACGCATAACTAACATCTGATAAATAAAGTCACTTAGTAGTACCAAAATGTAAATACTACCTTGAAATCATTTTAATTCTATATATATTAATAATACATATGTACACTATCCATCATATACAAGGTGTCATATACAGAAAAATAATGAAATTTTGAAAATGAGTTTTATATAATATATTTATATCTCGAAAACTATAAGAGATCGCCGATTAATTTGTAAGGAAAAAGTTGATTAGTACCTTCACCTCTATAACATATATCAAGGTCAAGGTCATCAAAGATAAAGAAGTATTTTCTGATATATGAAATACCAGCTTTGTTTTTTAATCTCGAAATTATACTTTCCTAAAGTGTATAATTAGAAATTTTTAATTTATCAGGTTAATTTGATACGTATAATTTTTTATAAATGATATATTCACTTGCAAAATAAAATGTAATAGTACAGTGGCCAATTTTTTTGCGGATAAGTATATTGACAACAATTCCCGCCATATGTATATCCCATATGTATATATGTATATACATATTTCATATAATCGTTCTGTATTATGCAACTGCGCACATTTTTATATGATATTGATAAATTTGAGAGATATCTCTGGGACGATTGTTAAATATTTTTAAAGTTTTATATTGAATTTTAATAAAGCTTACGATCTTTATTGAAAGTTGATAAATAGATGTTCTTGAAAAAGAAATAGAGTTACATATCCTGCATATTTTCCACACGTGGAAGCGAATCATAGGAAGGAGGGCTACGAAAATTCTCAGTTACCTTTTTTGTCAGAGATTTTTCAGAGTAGATAGTATAAATTGCACCCTTCTATATTTTGTTAAAATTTGAAACAGTTTTCAAAGATCCTGAGTCATGGCCCTCCGAACCATTACTACATCATCATGATAATAAATTACAAAGAATATTAACTTGCGTTCCTTCTCGAGATAAACTTAGGAGATACGTGAAAGTTTTGAGCAAATAAATAACTGAGATTAATGCGAGTCCATGTACTTTTCTACTTTACTATTATAAATTTTGTAGTTTCAATGTTATTTTAAAAATAAGCCGCACAACATGATTTTCTATTTATTTTCTTGTTTGTACTTTGTCGTTCGAATGACACGCATAATCTGTCAAAGGAATTTCTTTCAGCGCGAGAATGAAGATGCTCTTCAAATATAATTTAAAATGCAAATCGACTATAAGTAGAGAGTATAAATTCTCAACTAAATTATTTGTTCTTTTTGCGGTGTAAAATCACATCACTATTTATGTGTTGATATTACAATTTAGCATGCCAACTATATTACAGCAAAGGTGGTCAACTTTTTTGTCTGGCCATTGTAAAAATTTTGATATTTTTTTGTGTGCCACTCTCTGTTACAAATTAACCAAAAAAACTATAATTTTACTTATACTTTCTTCTCTTACATTAAAGTAAAATGACTTCTATTGTTTAACAAACAATACATTTTTTTTTTCATTTATTATTTTACTTTCATTTATTATTTTACTTTCGTTTTAAAGTAAATCGTTATAAACCATAAATCAAAATATTAATCAGAGGTTGCAGTTGTTTGATTTATTTTTGCGCTTAGAGCATTTTCCATTTTTATTCTTTGGATAGAATTCTCTATTCTCTAAAAAAATTCTCTAAAAAAATTACATGACAACTATTAATATACTCAAAATTTTTATTGTATACAACAAAAACATAACAATGAAATATCTTTAGTACAAACAAACAAATGAACGCAACCAGAGACGATAAATGTAAAAAATAGATTTTAGTGAAGTACGATTATTATTTTACTATGTCATTTTTTATTTATTTATTTTTCTTTGATAGAACTCTTCTTTAGGCACTAGTAGCACGCGTGTCACAGGTTATTCATTCTTATGCTTGTGATATTATATTATATCATAGAATTTTGCGATATCATATAAATACCAGATAAATTTCTTTCTTCTTTTGCGTTTATCTTCTTTTTATAATTGTTACAGTTACGTTGAACGTTCTGAAACTGGAATGCAAGAAATTTAATTGATATAGCGTGATTTGCATTACCACTACATTATACACAGCATTGATTTTGCCTTATTAGATTTGCGCTTCACTAATCACTCATTATTCTCGCCAACGATGTTTTCTTGTAGCGCGATCATGAATTACGTTTTACAATCCCTTGGTTACTCATAGCTTCGGTACAATACATATTTTATTAAGCTACGTCATGCTCGACGTGGATCCCTCGTTACTGTAATCCGTCGCGACGAACGTTCATCTCGACCGAACTAACCAACGCAGATTAACTCGTCGAAAACGCCCGAGCCAAGTTATCAGTTCTTGCATTCTGCGGTTGCCTGCCCCGAAGTTTCTTACCATCAAACTGTTTCTTATCTTCCATTGTGCTACTCTCATATCATCCTTTCTTCCGTTTTGACACCGCGTGACAGCATCCCGTCGCTCTACTATTCCACCCTTTGATTACAATTGCCATAATTCACATTGTAACTCACCTTGCTATCCACAAAGGAGTTATAGTTGGTGTCGTACTGCTGTGCACGCTTCGTTGTCAAGTGCTCTATTAAGGAAGCCGTTTAACCGTCGAAACCGCGATAGCGTCCGCTCTCATCAGATTATTATTATTGGTAAAGGAAGGACGTTGATCGATGACGCGGATTCATTATCGGCTAGTCTGGCGGCGTCGGCTGCTAACGTTGACAACATCCGGGTTGGCGTGGCGTTAACGTCCAGGTCGGCGTTGACGTTGGCATGTAATTGTAGCTTGCGCAATTGTAGTCCTCGCTGATATTCGATGACCTGGCAGCGTCCCAGAACGCCCAGTACCGTTTGCTCGTCAATTCGGCGACTAAATCGACGATTGATCCATCCGCATGCGAATATTCCTGTTTCCCATTTGCGGCCTCACATTGTAATTCGCTTTGTAACTCACGTTCAGATTAGCCTTTTGATTCGGATTACTGGTACGACAGTGGAAATGTGCTGCCGATGGCTCGTGGATACAGAGGAAGTGGATTGCAGTGACGCTAAAGGCGTCCATCTCAGAGGTATCGCCTGCCACAGGATGGACGTTCAGGAAATTGATGCTCACGTCTCCATTTACCTTCAACCTGACATAATAGTTCGTGGTGTTTGCGTTCATTCCAAGACTGGCACTTGCTCGAGCAACGCTCTCGACAAGTTGAACGCGGATTCACTTCGGCGAGTTATCAGGCACGAGTAGCGTTTGATTCGCAACTTCGACATTGACCTGATCGAGATTGAAATCGAGATTCTCTTTAAGATGAGGCACTTCTCTTGTGTCTTGAATTCTCTCGTGTCCATTGAGATCGATCGATCCCTAAACGGCATCGGAATTTTAATCGACCTCTCTTTCCCAATTGTTGGTGAGATAGCACTATCGGGTATTTTGATTAAAATTCGCGTTACAGTTCGCGTCTACACTGCCGCTTATTTATTAGTGCTTTTCAGCAAGGGACACAGAGTAAAATCTTAAATACAATGAAAAGCAATAGGAACAGAGAATAAAAGATTTTAATCTATCAGAAATTGTATATTAGAATGTACGTTTCTGAATTTGTTATTCTCTATTTCTATTGCCTTATAACATATGCTTTTCATTGTGTTTAAGATTCATTATGTCTATTTTACGACAGTGTGGTTGTAAGTAATTGTAGTTGCAAAAATTGACCAATCATAGTCGAATATGAGGAAATTATTTGATTGTGATTAGTGAATTTTTACAAATACCACTTACATCTATTCTTATGTACTTGTAGAATAGGCTTTACATATAATAATATTAAGTGTAGTAAAAAGAAATCCATTATTTTTCCATTCAATTTCATGCAAAAATAATGGATTTCTTTTTACTACACCTAATATAAGCATAAACTCAGCAAACACCAAGTTGCAAGTAACATATGTATAATATATGTATAATATATGTATAATATGTATAATATAACATACATGTTATATTACAGTTATACTGTTGAATGGGAAATTATAACCAACATATGCGTTATATGTAATATATGTATTTGGTGTGTATTAGGAAAGCATAACATAATATCACTAAATCAATGAGCACATAATGTCATATTGATTTACATAAGATACTCATTGATCCAGTGGTCTTATGCTATGCAGGTTATGTCATTTTATGTGTGATGAGCTTTACACAGTATTCATTTCATTTCTATTTAACATAGGCAAACAAGGATGTAATGGTACCATTCGTGTCTGTTACTGTGAAAGCAAGTTATTTACACTGACCTATCGATCTATAACGTACTAGATGTAATTTCTATAATCAAGTGAAAAGACGCAGAATATTTTGCAGATCATTTGAACATCCTTACAACAATCTAATACTGACTGCAATATTGAAAAACAGTAATTAATTATTTTAAATATTAAAAATTGTTATTTATTTAGTATTCCAAAAAAAGTTAATAATTAATAATTACTTTTAGTAATAAATTGGCTAGTATTAAATTAGATTTCTGTAGGATATCGAGTAATTTTGAAGATAATGTCATTAAAAATTCTTTGACACTGTAGTCGTGATGATTACGCCGATTGTCGATGTTTCCATTGTGCTGTTGGTGTTTTTTGATGAATCTATTACATATTTCTTGGCTTTTCATAATCTTTTCGTTTTCTCCGATCTCTGCATTAAATATTATTAATATACGGTCGATGACAAATCAGCGGAATAAATTGTTTCGAATTGTTTAGTTGCAACAGGTTGCGATTCAACAGGTTCGGTCGCTTTCGCCTTCGAGTGTCTACTTAGACATCGCCGATGCGTAGTTTCGTTTAATCTGATTTTCCGCTCGAGGATCAAATTCAGATGTCCTGTTGCTTAAAATCATCGTTTGCGGATTCGCAAGAATCTGTCCTTGCAACCCTCGATTTAGAACTTGGCTTGCATGCTTTTTATCTCAAAAGATTAGTCAAATACGAGTCTCGATACATAATATAAATTTGAATTGACGACTCAGACGGGATGAATATGTTTTGCTTCGAGTGTTGCGCATTATCTAAAAAATTTCTGACAAAAATCTGCTGAGTGTTTTGTATATTCGAGTATGTGATTTTATATTTTTATTAGGTTAATCATAAGATTTTATTTTCAGTAGGTAACATTAACCCTAGTATAATATTCATTAGGGTTTAACGTATCTTATGCGATTTTTTTACATTTTTTTTACTGTAACTTTTTTTATAATATACTTTGAAGACCCGAATTGAGACTGAAAAAAAACTTTAAAAACTGCCCATGATATGATAAGCCTGCAAGGGTTTTGTTTTGTATTATTCTCAATGAGAAAATGCAAGTTCAAAGAAGGTACTTGGAACTTATCTTGTGATTAGCTTATAAGTTTTCGGATACTCTTCATTTTTTATTAAATATACGTTTTATTAAATATATGTTTACTGAGTTTCGGATGGTATAAAAAGTAAGTACGTGAAAATGTAAAACTAAAAAGAATTAGATTTCAATATAATAAATAATAGAAATTTGATCATTTCTGTCAGTCTTCGGAGATCGCTCGACCGGAGCGGATTTATTGCTTTCGAGCAAGCGTCATTCTCTAAACTAAATCCTAATAAACTTAATTATACATACTATAATAATATTTATACATGACAATCCTTTATCTACTTATATTATTATTCTTTTATATTGTTCAAATAATAAAATTTTATTTATTAATTATAAACTTAAAATATGTAGATTCTTAAAAAACGTCGATTTTCGAATTCAAATAATTATACTTTTTTGAGCGATTTATATTGTACTATTTTATTTGTTAGTTCAAATCAATTAAAAAAAATCCAAGTTTTTTTGTTTGAACATTAAATTTGAGAATTTAAAAATTTGATTTTTTTATCCAAAGTAGTTATTTTTTTCGAATTTTTGCAATAAAATTTCTTTGAAGCATTGTTATTACTTGAAAATAAAACATTATTTATTTTATTCATATTTATCTGTCTTTGTCGGACTTCGAGGTATAAATTTCACACGTTTTGAGCTAAAAAATACGTATTCAGTCCAGAGATATAACGTGACAAAGTTGCAGAGTTTCACACACAAACTGGTATTATAAGGAAGATAACCAAAAATAACAATATACTAAAGTTGTCGCTTTAAATATGAATACTTTCTTTTGTTTTAGCAAATGCATTCATAATCTTAACAGCTTATATGTATCAACGCATCACATAACAAAAAAATATTAGGGTTATTAAAGTTTATCGCTTGTTATAAAGGATTAGAAATGAAAAATCAAGATATATTTTCACCACATTGTGCTGTATTACTATCATACATTATGCTGTATTACATAAAGATAAAAACGCTGTGCAAACCTGAAAAAAGATATGTGTGGTATACAATGAAGATAGTCTCAATGATTGCATTAATTTTGGTTTATAAAGTTTTATGATGAAAATTTCTCTGTTAAAGGTAAAACACGTTCTGGCTAAGTGCAGTAGATGGTGATTCAATCAAGGCCTTAACCAAAAATAATCCGCAATCCTTTAAGATATCACAGAAGAGCTTAGAATATCTAAATTGAGTATTGAAAATTACTTACACAAATAAAAAATGAGAAGACTTTGATTAACCTCCCCCCCCCCCCTCTTCTTTTCTTTACTAATTTATGGAAGATTGAAAGTATCTATATGGAGGTATCTATTTACCCTATTTTGATTCCGTATGCGGAAACGTTGGCCATATAAAGAAAAAGAAGAATATGGCGACATCACTATTTCTGTTGGTATTGCATCGAATATTTACAATTTGTATCACATTTCGTTCACGTCGAACGATGAAATTTACCATGTCGTTTCCAGATACGTACGTACCGTATCGATACGCGACGTTTTGATTGACGCCAATATTTGCATTGCGGTCGCCGACGTTTGCGTGTTGATCGGAGCTGTCGGCTATTGATGCACGTCGTGATGCAATGTCCTTTTTAACGGAGATTTCTACGGAAGTTTTGTTTCCGGACGAATGACTGACGTCGAGGCGAATAGTTGCACGATCCGCGGTTATTGTTCGCGATTCAAGATGGCATTGGCATTCGCATTGGCAGCCGCGACTGTATCCGACGGTGAATTGTCGACGGTTCCGATTTTAAATTCGACTTCCTTCCACTCGTGTCAGCTCGCGCTTCGCCGTCAATTTTATTGGCTATTATCTCTGGGAAGCCAGAGTACCGCGATGCGGTACTCGAACATTTGCCCAGTTTTCCCGCAATCCTCTGAAGTTGGCTTAAGTGATTCATTCCTAACATTTGATTGAACCGCGAGTTGCTCGCTTTCGCGAAATGCCAATATTCCAGTTCGTTATTAACGTTGGTATTTAAGGCGGTATTTACGTTCGCATAACCATCTGAATTACCTCTTTCGTTGAAATTTTGCAAGGATTTTATCATGGTGTCTGACAATTCCGCATTTCATCGTCTTCGTCAACGAAGACGAAGCAATTGAATTTTCTGTGTTTATATTTACGCGTGCGGTCGATCTAGTATTGTCGCTGAAATTGTCGCTCGTTGTTATCCGATGTATTGTTATTCTTCGTTGCTTGTTGAATTGTTCAAATCCGTTCGAAGCTATGTTTGATCGGCGCTTTTCGCGTTCAACGAGGCAAACTTTATCGTGTCTTTGGCTACACGTTGATCCTCGTTCAGATTTTTCTTCGAAAGTGCTCGTAAGCGTCGCTTCATTACCCAGAGCCACGATTTTTACAGCGAAATCTCACTTCTCGAACTCAAACTTCTCTCGGCATTTTATTTGTTTTGAGGTCTGTTGGATGATAGTTTCATTGTTATACATTTCGAGCACCAGTGACCCACTCTGAACTTTCCGTTTGATATTTTGGGTATATAGAGAAGTTATGAAAAATAAAATTTTTTATTTTTATATTATATGTGAATACGTATACAAGATTTTGTCTCAAGATTTTTTGCTAAACGCTATTGTATTGGTAGAGCGGATTAAATTGTCGAAAAGTCCTCTATCATTTTGCAATTTTCGCAATAGTTAACAAGATATTAATTACTAAAAATCACGCTGAATATTGGTTTTCAATAATTTTTTACTCAAATACTATCAATTTTACAAAAAAAACAGCAAGAAATAAAATTGTTTATTTTCTTCTCATAAAGTTCTGAGAATTTTTTCAGAATTTTTTATATCATATTTTCTCATGTTGGTAAAAATAAGTTGCCAATAAGAAAATGCAGTACTAAAAAGTTGATAAAAAATTCTGAAAAAATTTTCAGAACTTTATGAAAAAAAAACTAACAATTTTTGTCTCTAATTGCAGTTTTTCTGTAAAGTTGATAGTATTTGAGAAAAAAATTATTGAGGATCAATATTCAATTCTTAGTAATTAATTCTTAGTAATTAATCTTATTAACTATTGCGAAAATTGCAAAATGGTAAAGAACTTTTTGACTTAGTTTAATCCGCTCTATTTACACAAAAGTGGCAAAAAATTTCGGGAGACATCCTATATAATTATAATATATGATTATAATATAATATAATTATAATATAATTATAATATAATTATAATATAATTATAATGGTACATTAGTATATTGGTACATTATAGGCTTTAATTTTTGTTTATAAAAATAATTTTTATAAATTTTTTTAATTTGTTATATTTATTAAATAACAGTACGAGTACATTATGAAATTACATGTTATTTAATAAATAACAAATAAATAACAAATAACAAAGAATGACCGCCAAAAGAGCGGATTTTTGCTTGCTTTTTGATTCTTGATTTTCGAATCAAATGATCTTTTTAATGCTCTATATTTCTGAAACCAATCACATGCTTAATGTAAAACTTTTTTGTAATTAATATCTCATCATAACTATCATTTGGCATAAAATTCGATTCTAAAATCGAGAAAAAAACAGATATTTTTTGCGATCGTTCTTTAATAAATACGACAAAAATATCATAGATTATTAGTGATCTACGCGGTGTGATAGTCACATAATTCTTAATCAGGAAGGTCTCAAAGATCCAGAAAGCATCAATTTTGCGATCTTTTTTGTTTTTTTTCAGATGTTTTTCAGATGTTTTGATGTTAAAGTTTTAATTGATTTAACGAACCTTTATCTATTTTCATCAATGTAGATATTAATCTTAAATTACTCTTCATCTTTTTCTAATTTTTAGAACTAAAAAATATAGATTTTATTATTGTTTTTTGATATTACAATTTGCAAATTTTATTTCAAATTTCATTTGAAGAATAATGGGGACTTCTGAGTTCGAAGTTTGCCCAATTAAGTAACTAATACTTTCTGCGCAGTTAAGGATTAAATTGGACATGGAACGTGTTAATTAACGATTCAATATTCTTTCTTTTTTGCCCGATCGCTTCAATTCTGGCAACAGAATTTAGCTTCATTTTTAAAAAGCGTCATACAGCACTTTGTAATCCATGTTATTTTGCATAGAATTGATCAGCTTTCGTGATAGGTATCTACGTGGAAATTTTGCCAGGATTTCGTAATCTAATTTGAAGAGGGAGTCAAAAACTGCCATCGACTAAAACCATTGCTCGTCAATTTATTCGTGAGCTATTCAATGTGGCGCAATGTGTCGACGCATCAAGAGATAGGAATCAATTTGCAAACTTGTGTCGGTCTCTTCTATGAAACAACGCTCGCGGACAAACCAACTTTTCGTTATAAACAGTCCAGCAACGAGAGATCGACATTCGCTTGCAAACTGATGCTGGATCACCGAGTATCGTTTGGCAATTGTTTATATCGTGATCACGTTTCTGATAGCAAAACTGAATATAATACAATAACGGAGAAGGATAAACTCTTCGATTATTATTACCAATGCATGGAAACGCGTAACGTTTGGTATCAATTCGCAACGAAGTTTCGACAGCCGTTGGAGGATGAGTTCGATGGATCGATTTCGATAGTTAGATACTTCTCAATGTCTATCAATTTCGATAACGTTTCTTGTAAAATTAATGCGACAGGTATGTAAATTAAAATTTGTATGAATTATATTCTTCGATAAAGAAAATTAATTGCGTATCGCGGCACTAAAAAATAAAAATATTCCAGCTGTTATCTTAATTCATTCGTTTGATTAAACAGTTTCTTTCTTCCAAGTTTCCTCGAGTGTCACTTTGTTAGTCATTTTGTTAGTCAGCTGTCGGATGGTCGTTAGCAGAGTCATCGTTACAGTGATTGTTAAAGTTTGAAGCGACAGTACTCGTTAGTCGATTGAACTTAACGCGATTTCTCACTCAGTTCCTTGTTCTCTTGGTGCAAGGCTGCATTTCGTTGCAGACTTTCGTCGTTTAAAGTGACCTGGATTGCCATAATCGATTCACGTTCCGGTGACAATTCCCGTGAGATGGGATCTGCGCTACGATCGATCGAGGAAATTGAATCGTGATTCATCGTCATTTTGGGGAAGAAGGCCGGCGATCTGGTCGGTTAGGTTCTGACTTGAACTGCTTGGACGGAGTTGGGTATACCGTTAAAGCACTCTTGATTGTACTTGACGTCTTTTCCACATCGTCCGATAACGGTTATGAAGTCCGAGTGTCACTCGACGTCTCTGTCTTCGACATAGCCGCTATCGAATCCGAGTTTGACCTTTCAAACACGAGTTTGAGTGATAAAGCTGGTATTGTTGAATCTTCGGTGACTACTCGAGTCATAGATGCATCGACATGTGGTTTGCTTGTATCTCCTTCGCAATCGAATTTCCGTTCAAGAAGCGCTACGATATTTTTAGATATCATCAAGTTTCCACTTTACACGTAGTTCACGTTATTGCAATCGTTATATACATATTATATTCAAGGTGAGCTGTTAGATTGTAGCTAGATTCATAAATTTTTCACTCGTCCAACGTTGATCACTATCAAAGCTTGAAACAGGCGTGCTGCTGCCGACTTTCTAGGATATAATCGTGAAATGCTGAAAATATAGATTCGCACTGAATTCACTATCGTCATCATCGATTACCTTGTCTAGTAGATGAAACTTGTAAAAAATTTACTTTATTTACTTCCTTCATTTCCCATAGTTACTCGCTAGAATTTCTATTGATTAAGCTCTCTATATTTAAATGATAATTTGCTATTAATAGCATATTATATTTCATGGACAGTTAATCAATAATGACGATAAGAATTAATATTGATAGAATTTCAGAGTTAATAATTTATCAAGTTAAAATTGATAGAATGTTAGACAGTTGATACAGAATATTAAGATTAATAACTGATATTTTATTAAGATCACGAATAATTGATAACAGATACGTAATCGGAAAATCGAATTGGATCACATTGCTCTGAATCCATTGCTCAATGTGAATTTATATTCTATCTTATAGAGTGAACCAATCTGCTACGCATCACCAATAAGCACCGCTTTTATCGATGCATCGACGATAGCATTAGTGATGCTATATTTCGGCCTTTAATTGAGTCATTTTTATCGACCCTCAATGCTCTCTTAGTGATTTCCAAAGCAATACTGCAGGCTTTATTTGCTTTAGCAGAGATACTCTCCCGTCATTTTTCAAAAACATAAACGTTCTGACTTATTCACAGGCTGCCATTTACGTATCATTGAGTTCTTATTGAATTTCTATTATAATATGAATCCACTTGGGGGAGTAAGATTGCATTATTTTCGTTGCTGTTTTGGGCAAACGTTATTGTCGAGTTGAAGAGGAATATTTTTCTCCGGGTTTCATGTTTTTTATTTTCTCGCGTGGTAAAGCAACTTCTACGAGATTCTGAAAGTATGGCTCGCGATGATGGTAGTGCACCCATCGCGCGGCATTGTTTCAACACGGCTCTCATTTGAATTGGTATCGGAAGCATATACATACCGTGCAAGGAGCTAACTGCGTCCCGTTGTCAACGTCGTGTCGTGCTGCGTATATGCGAATAATGCATGTCAAACATACGTAGAGACGTCACATTTGGAAATGCGCATTCTTTAAACACAAATATATATATATATATATATATATATATATATATATATATATATGTGTGTGTGAGCATACATATATATATATTATATGGTTTCATGTAGGTTTTGCACATGTCAAATATTGTTGAATAACAGAATTCTATTTCTAGATGTGAAGTCTTTAGAATAATATATTTCTCGTATTTAAAGTAATACATTTCTCGTTCTCTTCCTTCCCTTCTATTTCTTTGATGTTATATCTCTTTAAGACTGCAATTACGTAGTGTACACACCGGTTACCATGCGTTATGCGTTAGTTTATTTATCATAGTATTTGACATTCGCACTTTGCTGTTTGGTAAGCAAATGAGATTTGCTGTAAAAGTAAGCAAAAATTGAAATTTTGCTACGATGATATAATAAAACTACTGTATTGATAAAAACGAAGCTACTGATCCTGAATGTTTGATGATGAACATTTCAATACAGTTGCTGTGTCTTGTTATGTAACGTAAATATGTTTCTATTCAGTGTAATGTGCAAAAAGTGAGGGTGTATTTTGTACATAGAAAATTGAACGTCACGTTTTAATGGGATAAGACGTTCGCGCAAAAGAATAATGCAACCAATAATGAAAAGAGACGAGCGAAAACCACGATAGGAAGAAAGCTTTTCTGGAATAAAAAGAAGCATCTTCTCGAAGCATTTTCTCGATGATAACCTTTCGGGATAAATATTAAGTGAAGACCTTTTGCTGGCGAATTTACGAATTGCATGATAGAAAAGAAAAATCTGTTCTCGACAGCGTTTAAAGCAAAAAATAGTCCGGAAAATCAATTCATCTTTCTATTGTATGTGGGCGAGATATATTTTATTATCACGAAATTTGAAAATAATATTTCGTAGGAAAATTTGTAAAAGTAACATGCGTTATGCAGATCCTGCTCGACGTACACTCGCATTTTAATGAGCTCTGTTGCAATCTAGCTAGGGTTCTAAATTCTGAATTAAGCAAAAAGGCACTGCAATTATTCACGGTTAATATTTCAATCCTTAATATGACTTGCCACCCTACGAAGCACGGACGTTTCCTGGTTTCTAGATATATGGAGATACAGCATTAACCGCAAAAACCTAATTAGTTCATTTCGTTGTGGCTGCATCAAGGTCAAGTGCCTCGTGAAATAATAATTTGTAACTCCTTTCGTAGGATTATTCTCATTGGGATTTTTCCCTTATTCTTATGGCGATACTTAATGGTGTCTTTTATAACTAGTCGCTTTCTCGTTGGCGTTTTCCACTGTAGAAATACTTGGTGTGAGAAATTCAAAAGACGACACAAGCTATTCTGTATCTTACACTGTGGCAATTATCTATCAAAATAAATAATTGCCACAAAACTGAAAATCAGGGATCAAATTGTTAGAAAAATGGAAAAAAACAGGAAAATTAGGAAAAAGTCAGAGAATTTTGTAAAATTTTCTTGAAAATAAAAATTCTTGGTTTAAAAAAAATTTAATATATTGTATCATATATCATAAATCATACCTACATAATTTCGAAATACTATACTTAGTTTGACAATTAAAAATGCAAGCAATGTCAGTAGCATTAATAGTAATTTACATTACCATATTAAATTGATCTCTCAATAAAATATTTAACGATTTCTAAATCAGAATGAAAATACAAAAATTTTTTAATATTATTAAAAATCGGAGAAATTGCATGAAATTTTATCTGAAAATCAGAGAAAAGTTATGGAATTTTAGGATGAAGCATTAATTATGACAATCTCTATCTGTTTTCGCGAATCTATACAAAAAAAAGTTTCTTACTATAAAAAAAAGTGTGTCAAGCTTCTTATTCGCCATCGCCTTTTTCTTTCAAGAGTGACTTTCTCCTAGTAATACTTCGCATTACCAGATTAATGTGCCTCTACGCTGATAGGTAATGATAACAGCAATATTCTTGCGTGGGTTATCGAGTGCTGAAGAAATTAACTGGCGGTCCAATCTCTGAGTTTTTTTTATATCTATAATAACGTCTGCTTCCGACGCGACCGATTCTACAGAGTGCAGTCGACAAAATCGCGTGAAAATTCATTTGAAAAGGATTTGCCGCAGAATCTACGCTGTAAACTCGATTTCACTTCGGTGTCTCTGTCGCGAATTCATCGGAATAAATTTTCGCCGGAACTCTACATTCGTTGTCTGCGCATCGTGTAAGCATTCAATTTCATCGCATTTACCGAAGCTTGTTGCAGTAACATAAAGCTCCTCTGTAATATATTTAATGATCTAGATAAAAGCTTCCAGTGAAAATCGATCGAAACGATATCCGAGCAGAGTACAATACCAGTATTTCTATCACACGGGCGCAATGCTTACATTCTGGTGAGAGAGATTTTCTTCTCTCTCTCTCTGTTTCTCTCTCTCTCTCTCTCTCTCTCTCTGCCTATTTCCATCATACCATAGTGTATTGTCGAAGTCTCAGATTGCCTCGTTCATGGTAAAGCACATTATTATCATTTATCAGGGAATGTAGCCGTAGTCGATCGAGTGCAATGCTCCATTGGCGTTTCTCTGCGGACGAAATGTCACTTGACTTTATATCGATATCACCCGCGGTAATGTCGGGCTTTTCGTTGTCGCGCAAGCAATAATATGCGTAATATTTGCATTAGCCTCTAATGTATCCGTCGAAAATTAGTTCTACGCGATAAATCCATCGGTATGTGACGTGCGCTGTTCGCGGTTATAGGCAATTGCCATCGACATCAGTAGACGATCTCTCCTGCGTTCTATTCCTGGCATAAAAACGAATTTTAGGATTTACGACCCGAGCACCTTTCGATATCACGATAGCATCTGTCGATGACATCGGACGATCGAAATTTTTATCATTTTTCGTGTTTTTTTTAATCGAATGTTGCTTTCAAAATGTTTAAATCTTCGAGAAATATATCGTCATTTTAGGATAACTCTTGGGAACATATAAAAAACATTGAATATATAGAGTATCTCTCACAGAACGCCTTTAATCATTCTACGTTTCTCGTGGCTCTCGATGTTGTCTTCGAATAATGGCTTTTCTTCTGCAGCACAATTGAGAAGAAATGAGCATACGTTCCTTCGAGAAAGAAAGCAATGTTCTGACTAGCAGTTTTTCTGTATTCAGCTTTCGAACTTTCTAGTTCCTTGAAGTAATTATTCATTTCGCAGAACGTGAATTTATCGTAATCGATTTTGAGATAGATTGTTTGATTTGAAAAGTGACTAAATTTTTAATCGAGATTTATGAGAATTTAAGAGGTCACTCTCAGAATGTTACTAATGCAATCGCATTAGTTCTGATGTCTTTAGAGTTCTATTTTTTGCATCAGTTTTGATTATTTTGAACAGTTTCTTCCTTCAACTAAGAGAATTCATTTTTTTCTGATCTGATTAATTGTAATTGAATTAAAAAAATAATTGAACGAAAAAAAAAAGTAATATGGACTTGCGGTGATGATAAAAAGGACGGTGAATTATGTATTCCGTTGAGAGTGTAATTCTGTGAATAGCGTTAATTCAAGAGGGAAGTCGCTTTGGAAAATTAGCCCGGCATTTTCCAGCTCGCAGATTGAATTGCACTTCTCCGATATTACCGCAAAAATATTCTTATTCTATTTGCCCATTTCTTCATGCATTTCCATTATTGAATATGTCGTTATAAGATAACTAATAACACTGCTCAATAAAAAAATTTTTTTTAAACACTATAATTTTCTGGATGCTGAATATCAAATTTGTTTTCCAAATTGCTCCATTAAATCATAATTTTGAAAAATTTGCAATTAAAGTTGCAAAAAGGGATCATTTTCACATATTTTGTCATGTTATAATTACGATATGCTGAAGAAGTTTTATTGCAATCAATTATTAAATATATTATTAGGACTTTCAATTTATGGCTATGGTTAGTAAGTTATTCACAGTTAATAATATAAAATAGTCAAGGACTCTTAAAAATTCAATATCAATATAATGATAAAAAGTAAATAAGAGTCGATTCTTTAAAATGTAAACGTAAAAATTATTAATAGTATACATAATAAAAAACAAAGATATTAATACATGTTTCGACTCCTATATTGAACCATCTTCAGATATTATCCTCTTCGTACTTTACATTAGTTTCCATCGTCAAAGAGATAAAAAACATAAAGTAATGTGTTCCAATTTATGTAACGATTTTGTTGAACGTTACATGGAAGACATCAGTTATTCACAAACAATTAGATTATCAATTGTTATGGAATTTCATGATGTTTTTCAAAAAGACAAAATTCGTTCATCAATAATTAAATAAATAATTTGATAAAATAAAATTTTATATGTCTTTGTTTTTATATGTCTTTGTTAAAAGTAAGCAAACAATATCATCTCGATGAAACACTTACCAGAAGCCAAAACAAGTAATAGTATAGTATCTCTGTTTTCTATTATGTATGTATTTAACTCCTATTAATAATTTATTTATACGTTTATATTTTAAAGAATCAACTCTTATTTGTCTATTTTATATTATTATTTATATTATTATATTATTATTTATAGCTGAAACCTATCGCGGAAAAGTTGTAAATTAGGTGGTGAATTAGGTCATTGATAATTTACCAGATACCTTTCAACGAATTCAATATCAAAATTAATAAATTCAAAGTGATGAATTCAATGTAATGGAATATGTTCAAAACTTGAAAATATTCGAATTATTGCAAAAATTTATATATAGACTTTTATAATTTTGAATTGTAGGTTATTTGATAAATGATTTATAATTAATAACTATATCTGTAATAGAGACCACGTTTAATTAATATTTAACCTGAATAGATAACATAAATATCTTGTTAATCAAACCGACTAAAAAATCCTATATACAATATATCAATATACTTCAGTATATTCAGTCATATATTGTAGTTACAATAAAAATATATGAAAACTAGCCTTTTTTGCAATATCTACTGATAATAGCTGGATTAAATCATAAATAAAGAAGTTGAGATTTGTTGAACTATGTAATTGGATCTTAGTGACGAAGTTTCATTTCATCTAACCGCAGGAGAGGTGACGCTAGATCGCAAATGTTTATCTTTCTCGTTTTTCTTGGCTGACTTTTGACGTCAGATTGATCCCCATCGTTATAGCTTGAGATCTTGCTTCCGTTTCGCGATTAACCCTTCTTAAATCCAACGTATAAGCACGCCCACGTTGTATCTACTTTAACACACTAGGATTTCTCTATGGTAGATGAACAGAAGGAAATATATTTTTCCAGAACTGAACATCGATCCAAGTGGAGTTTCAGCAGAAGTTTCACGAACTAAAAGCGAGAATATATTTAAGTGAAGGGAAGAAAGATAGCGTACGGAAGTTAGAAAGCCACTATCTTTGAGATTATTATATTTGATGAGCTAAAAATCAGCGATAACTCGTGCTTAAGCAGGACGATTAGCGTTGATGAGATATATCTCTTGTTCATTGATGATAACATCACGATTTGATAACATCACGTTTAGTAATAGTAGGAAGAGAACTTAAGTGATATTGATCTAATTAATATTAACTATCGTGATATAATGCTATATTATTTTTCATTTATAATTTATTTTCAAGAGCGTTATTTATTCCATATTATTCCATTTATATTATATTATTCCAAATAAATATTATTCCAAAAAAAAGAGAGAAGAAAAAGAAAAGACTTACCGATCAATGGCTATCGCCATCAATGTAAAGACGCTGGCGCATATTGTGAGAACCGCGATGAACTGGGAAATCTTACAATAGAGCGTTCCAAACGGCCAATGGCTGTTGAGCATATAGGTATAGTTGAAGGTGACATTCAAGGTGGATACCATGGCGTCCGCGATACTGAGATTCACCAGGAAGTAATTGGTGACGGTGCGCATCCGCCTGTGCGCCAGCACGATCCATATCACTATTAAATTGCCACCGGTCGCCACGGTGATCATGCCGGCGAATAGAAGCGTCCAAATCATCTGCCGCCACCACGGAAGCACAAATTGATTCCGCGGCGCCAAATCCGTGTAGTTGGTACCATTGTGATAGGTGTCATTGTCGAACCACAGCGTTGTCACGTTCCAGAGATGAGACGTGGAATTGTACGTCATCAAGTCGTCGAGGCTCTGCATCACGAATATCACGGTCTCTTCGCTTATGTTAAGCTAGTATAAGAGCGAAAAACCGTCGCCGTTTTCACCCTTGCTCTTCACCGCTATTCAACCGCCACCGTTGCCCGCCTTTCCGTTTGCAATTTTGTTTCTCACAGCGTCTTTCTTATCTCGCCTTAAAGTGTACTGAGCTTTCGCTCGGAACGCACAATCTTCCCTCGTATTATTCCGTTACTCACTATTCTTTTTTCTCTTCGAGATGAGCCAAATTTTTGATTTCAACTGATTTTTTTTATAATCTCTAACATTTATGATAACGATATCGGGATCATTATTTGTCAGGGATGTTTGCATTGATTTATCTCTTTTAAAAGCCGAATATTTTCGAAATACTTTGGTGCTCATAAAATTTTCTTGTCGCTTTATTTAAGGGATAGAAATTTGATACAGGTAGAAATCAGCGCAGTTGTCGTTTTTCAAGGCAAGTAACTTACACATTCCTGTCAGCGCATACCAGTCGACTATGTCGGGTGAGCTTTCATAACTCTAACGTAACGCCGTCGTACGTAACTTTCGTCGTACTTGTTCTCGTGTGATAGAAGGGCACGTTACAGTCGAGGCATCATGACAATTTTCAAGTTCTTTGCATTCTCTTTTCGTCGTCACGAAGTTTCTAAATCGAAGAACCGAGGAACATCCATCGGTCGTATTCGCGCTGCTTGTAAATTCCGTTTCACGCTCGCCTAGCGTCACCAATTCTCTCAATCAGGGTCGATCTTTCGATGAGAGTGCGTCAACTGCCGGCGTCGAAAACACGAGCTTTTAATCTCGGCGTATCACATCGCGTTGAATCGCGTATCGGCAAATCGCGCTTTTTTCCATCCGATCGATCTTAATTGGAAAAATCGCAACGACGCATGGGACGAATCTATTTTGCGGATGAACATGCATTCTTTGTAATTGTTCGCGGGAAGGAATCATAGTCGCTTGATTAAGGAAATCGTTAATTTGATCCCCTTATCGACCATTTTTTTTTGTATGATGTACTTTCGATCACTTATCGACTACGTACTGATGTACTTTCACGCGACAAGACATTTCGTTACTTCCATCGCGGTTTTGGTGGCATGTCCGTCAATATTGGCACAATTACTATGTGCCTTCACCGATTAAACTGTGGGGTAACGTTGTGACACTGCCGACTGATAGTCCTCGACTCGACATTCGAGCTCGCTTCCACTTACGTTTCATGCACGGGCGCTCTCCGCAAAATCCGATCGTTTCCTAAACCGCCGATCGGCAGCTATCGAATGAGATTCCATTGTCCTCGCGGCTTATTCGCCGTAGATGAGTGCGTTTTTTTTCATCGATATTCGAAGCTTCGATATAACTGTTCTTTTCTGGAGATAGTCGTTACTATAGCAAATTTTCGTATCGATTTGTTTTTTTTTGCACAATCAAAAATCAGGAATCGATGATGATCATTCTAATCTCTCAGTTAAAGGAAAAGACTGATGTTTCTGGTTTTCTGATCTACAAGAGGAGTTTTGTGTTTAATTTTTTCGTCGATATTCGAATCCTCAATATAATTGTTCTTTTTTTGAAAACGTAGTTACTGCTGCGAATTTTTGTATCGATTTGATTCCTTTTGCACAATCAGACACGAGATTAAAAATCGATAATGATTACTTTAATCTCTCGGTTAAAGGAAAAGACTGATGGTTCTCTAGTCTATAAGAGGAAGTTTTAGGTTAATCTTTTCGGTATTGCTCCAACATTATGTGTCGTTTAATGATCACTAAAGTTGATGTTTCGTCGTGAAATTTACTCATCGGTTTACGATGAAATAGTTTTTGCATATTAATTTCTCCGAGCATCGAGAAAAAAACTCTCTGGAATTCGCGAGTATATTCGTTGTTTCGCGTTTTGTCCTGGAAGGAAAGCCTGGTCTGTCATGTGATGAGAATTTTTAAAGAGATCAAGATTTTTTGCGATTATTCCGTCATTCTCACTTTGCTTGCTCATTACTCAGCGTTCTTTTCATTGTATCACGCATCGTACAATTAGCTCAGCTAAGCTTTCTTATCACGTCTTACACAAATGAAAAAGTTACGTTCTAGTTAGTTCCGATCTTTTACGACTTTGTATGCTTTATAGTCGATTACGTGGACGAAAACTTTCGCATCATGTCGCTAATAAAATCTTCCTGCAGCAGGAAATTCGTGTTATCGTCAACTTCTCGCCGGATCACGTGCGATGTTAAGGGGCACACCTTTCGTTAGCTTCGTACTCAATTAAGCATTGACGTTACTTGGAACTGAATCTTCGTTTAAGAGAGTTTACTGAGTTTTCGCTTGCACTTGGTACGCCGTTACATTACGTCAGTCATCGTTTCTGTCGTCCGACACACCTAGAATTTTAAAATACATCTGATTCGCGCGTTTTTCTTTACTCCTACAACATGACTCGCAAACCTTCCTCGGTGTTAGAACGAATTGAGAATTTCATTTCGTTATTCCGTGAATTCAGATGATCTTCTTAATTTTCAATTGAATGTGTTGTATCTCAACGCGATTGTCGTATGAATGAAATCATCCGTTTATAGCCGAGAGTACTTTGAATAAATAAAGAAAAATGGTGAGAGACAGAAGGTAGATCGCGCTGCGCTTTTCCAAAAAGTTCTCAGAACGTACCGAAAGAAAGTTCGTTCCGCGCTCGCAGGATCGACATGAAAATTCTTCAAGAACAACGAAACTGGTCCCGGAATATATAATCTGTAAAACTTTGAGGAAAGTCTATTCTTTGAGTCTGACAGAAAGTTTCTACAAGAATTGTTGTCGATGAGACGGGAAAGATAAGTCCTTTTTCCAACGTCGGCAAAGTGCCACTCATAAGTCGTACATTCTCGTGGAGGATAAGAATTTACGTCGTGGCGTCTATTTCAAGCATGACGGAATATTTGATATATTAATATATCCCATTCACAAAATTCCGCATTCATTTAGACTCTTCGTACGACGTGTCCTTATATATTGATGAATTCCTCCATTGTGATGCCATCTTGATCTGAAAAATACATTACAAGATCGAGATTATTCTTAAGTTCGAATCAAATGCTACTTGCGCGATAGAGCGGGAACGAGAACGCAAGGGCATGAATTATTATCGCGCGATTTGTCCGTTCTACGCCGAAGGGAAACGCTCGGTCTACACGTGGGCGAAAAAACTCGGGAAATGTGAATGTACTACGGATAAAATCCGTGAAATTTCATCCGTCTCATTCGGGATATCGATAAAAAAGGAGATATGGATCGAGAAGCACGTTCGCATCAGGGAGGCGCGGAAGAGAACGTGCTGATTACGAGAGTTGAATTTCCCAAAGGAATTTAATTATAAAATCGGACTGTAGTACATCGCGTCGATCGTCTCGATTAAGATGTCGGATAGGATTGTGTTTCGTGTACTCTCAGATAATTATTCCACGCGATTAATATTATCCTTTCCAATTTGTTATTTAATCGATTCCCATTGAATAAAATTGTTGGCGAAAAATCATCTACCAAAAAAAATTATTTTGTTGGTCTCTCGTAAAACAACATTTATTTATGACAATCATCTTTATCGTACCCTTTTAATTTGATATCATTATTATTCTACCTGCACATATATTGTGCAATCCGTTTAATTTTTCTTTGTCTAACGTTGGGATATCATTTACTTAATTGCGCCGCAGAACCTTGTTATTCTTTCTATTATTCGTGTTATCTACGGTAAGCTCTTTGTATATTGTAACGAATACTGGAATATTATTTCCGGACAGGGAAAATAGAAACAGTCATATTCTCTTCTTCGGATGGGATAATAGTTGATATACGATAACAGTAATTGATATTATTCTAAAAGAATATTTTTCCCGGGCACGTGATACATTTTTGTGTTCTTTATCTTTGTCGAGTGCCGAATGATGATTTGCGTATATAAATAAACAATATGTATGACGTTAGAATTGAGATTGTTTTCGCTTACAACATGATACTTCGCGATAGTCTCAAATAAACACGTTCACTCGCATTGTTTGCTCACGAAATGCGCTTTATTGCATGATTTGCTTGGTCCGATCTAATGCTATGACCCCATTCGAGGTGCATTATATGTCGTAACATGCACGTAAGAACGAATTGTTGTTGAAACATCTCGCTGAAAAATTACGTGAAACTTGATATGTAAGAACGATTTTCCTGAAGTAGAAAATAATAATCGACGTCATAAATAGTTTCATTGTCGCAATCGTGGTAGACGCAACTGCGAGATTAAGTACAAAATTATGCGAATGCTGAGACCTTTTTGCTTATATACGCGTACATTTGAATAACGTCACGCTATGTAAATTGCAACCAAACCGCACCACCATTGGTAATAATTACTTTAGATTGTTACGTTAGTGTAAAATCAGAATTTATGTGGTTTGCCTTCAAATGAATAGCAGATTAAAGAAACATTGTATCGAAAATATATTTGTTATTCACATTATCACACGTACTAAATGTATTAAAATATGCATGTCTTATTTTTGTATATTTTTGCACTATAAATCCTGCATTAATTTCTAGATTATTTACATTCAATATGCTTCCCAAACATTTGTTTCCTCTCTCGTATCCAATAACTGTTGCGCTTTACATTCTGATATTTCATATTCTATGTAGCTCGATACTAATCGGAATTAATTGGTCGGATACCAAATATGTTCTCTATTCTCTCGTTGTCGCATTGTTCACACAAACCACTCAATAACGTAGGTAATTCATCGGAGAGTTCTTAAACTATGCGTGCACTACGATTACTGCGGTATGTGCTCTGACTATCCTCCGATTGCACGCGCTTCTGTGGTAGAATGAGTAGCGAGTGAAATGGAGCAATTAACGTTCGAATGTTGTTTCTGAATCTGAAAATAGCTGACGATCGATATGTGAGGGGTGTCGACGAGGTAGAGAGAGTTGGGCGAAGGGCATCGTGACGTTTGTGGCATTTGTGACAATGTATGCGACTTCGTGTTCTCATAACATTCACAAACTAGCCGTGAGGAGATCCCCTTTTCAGGTTTTAGGCACTTGATGAATTAATAGCCCGGATTAAAAGCAAATTGTTCCATAGACTGTAAAATTGCATTTACATAATTACTCTAATTTGCCGGACTATGTGTTCGCGACAATGCTGCAGTGTAGTTAATAGCGAATTATTCTCATTTACTACAATAAAATCGTTTGTATTGTAATACGCATGATGTCCTAAAAATATCGCTTGCAATTATCCGCGTCTCCTTTTGGAATGCATACTTACGTATTTTAAATTAATATTGCATAGAGAGACTTTCGAACGTTAAAAATTCAATCAAGAAATTGAACATTTAAATGACCGTAAAGAAAATCCATTCTCCTTTGGATCAAGATTCGTAACGTTTTTCTTAAATTTATCGATACCGTTTTTTTATTGTCAATAAAAATTTCATTGTGTCGAGGTGATACTCTCCGTGTTTGTAAATACTCAATGAAAATGCCGTATCGTGCTAGCGGTCACCGTATAGTCAAAGAAATGTAGAATTTATGCATAGCATTGTGATAACATGCGATAACGAACATGCGAAAAAGAATATCGGGCCTGAAAATTGAACGCGAGACTTCCATACTATAGCGTTAAGGTAGAAAAGGAAAATGGGGATGCAGCCGCAGAAAAACGAGTGAAATTGCCTCTATAGGATGCAGCTAGTGTGCTTCGAGGATGGTACATGCTGGTACGGTGCCGTGAAGTATGCAAATTGTGAATCACTCTGGACTACACACAACTGATTACGTCGCACAGAAAGAACCTTTTGCCCTTCTTCCACCGGAAGAGCCAATATTCTGCAATTGAACGAATAAGCGTATTCGCTATTCGCGTGGAATCGAATCGTTCGGAACATGCGATCTCATGGATTTTGAGCGAAAAAGAGCTATTTTTTTATTTTAGTCGTAATTTTTATTAGATTTTATTACAAATTACATTATTATACAGTTTTTATTAGATATACCGTTTCGAAATAATGTAACAATTTTAGGATGATAGATAAAGAGATAAAACAAGTAGAATAAGTAAACAGTTTAAACATATATGTAGGGTAACTATGGCAAATACGCCGCGCTGGGATTTACGCCCGAAGTCAGAAAAAATAGAAGGAGTGGGGATTTTTCCGCAACTACTCTGTTACATGCCTTTATGTTATATTAGTATTGTGTTATGATTTCAGCTTCTTACTGTTAATATTAATGAAATTATTATAAGTTATTTGAATCGTTTTGTCACTGTAATAAGTAACGCCATCATAAATTATAATCTACATAAAATGATTATTGTAGGGCGAGTAAAAGACTTAGTGGTTATTTCGTGATACATACGTGTAATGGAATAGTAAAGTATGTTGTATAGCAAACTACAAATGCTTTACTTTCGTATTCTTTGCTTAGTTTGTTGTCTTGTATAGTTTGAGATATACGATATTTTTAGCGAGCGGGATATTTTTTATGCCCAAAGCATATAAAATGTAGATTGAATTCAATGCTAATTTCACTAAATGCAATAAATGCATTATACGAAATATGTACCTCATGTCATAATACTTATAATATATGTAAGAAGATTGTAATTATTATTTATTACTTCATATACATATTTATCATTCTTATTCCTCAATAAAATTTTATAAATACATTTTATAAGTTATTGTGTCATTATACGTCTTAATTATATGCATTATTTGTAAATTTTTCATGAACTATGCATACTCTTATGAGTATATCCCATCCCTATGGAATATACAAAGATAAAAATACAAGGGTTTCAAAAAATTTATTTTTTAATATGAAAAATAAATATTTCGGATTTCTAATATTTTTTTCATAGTAGACAAAATGTTTACTGATATAGTTCGTTTACTATAAATATAATATATAAATATAATAAATAATATTTAATAAATTAAATTTTTGATAGGCGTATATATCGGTTATCCTATAATATAAAATAAAGAACAATAAGTATAATTCACGAGACGTTAGGAATCGGCATTAGAACAATAATAAATTACGCAAGAATATAATATACAATAATATAAATATAAATAAATTTAGTTAATTCTGAACTTTTCGGCTCCGTTTTACCATCTTCAGCAGGAAAATATTAAACGGCATCGAGGAAAAAATATATAGCTGAATTATGAATCGCAAAGTCATATTTCAAGCGTTTCCATATGCAAATTGTGTAGATCAGTAAGATGAGACCATTCTTAACATTATCAAATATTAGGTCTATTTTTTTATTACCGCATTTTTCTGAGCTTAAGTGACTCCATTCTAAGTGAAGAATCACTTTACTTAGGAACCGTTGTGTTAAGATGTATATTACACGGATATTCTCGAAAATTATCATTATTTTATTAATATGACTGTTTGCTATGGAAACTTTTTTTTTGTGATTTAAGTATTTTATTTATGTAATAGGGTGCGGCTTATATTGATTCTAATAATCTGCCAACTGTTGGGAAACCCACACATTACATGAAGAAATTGATTGCGAAATAAGAATTTGTATTATGGATAATTCTTGAAAAAATTGATTTGAAGAAATTGATTGCGGAATAAGAAATTGTTATTATGGATAATTCTTTCTGAGAATGACTCAAAGAGAAGTCGAAACGTCAATTTTCTATTGTATTGCGCTCGTCGAAATCAAATCAACGTTTACATAATAAAATAAATAAATATAAGATAATCGCACAAATAACTGCGTTGACTTCCACAGTTATTATTTTTTATTAGTTTAAATATGTGGAGTGTCCTTGCTTTTATTAAATTTAAAAAACAGACCTCTTGTACACACAAGTTCCATGGCTGAGTGGTAGTAGATTATCAATCTCAAAATTCATAGCCAACAACCCACACAATGAATAAGAACTCGTCAAGTATGATACATATATTCTTGATGATACTAAAAAATGATCGGTGGTCAATTAAATAAAATTATTAAATTTGTATATACTGTTTGTCATGATACATATGTGTATTCGTCTGCGTGTTTATTCTGCGCTTTTTGTCTCTTATTTATCAATATTCTAAATCTTTTTTTTCAGCTCATAATATTTTCTTTAAAAGGATATTATATGTTTGAAATAACTATATTTCTATTGTCAACCATTATTATCTAGTTATCTAGTTATATTAATTCTCGCTTAATTATTCAAGCAAATAAAAGAATATTAATTATATGCACAAGCATAAGACTGTCTATCTACGATTTTAACTTATAAAAATTTATCTAAAAATTTTGACGTTTTATTATATTCTATATTAATCAATCTACGAATCATGTGTAACGTATATACTTACATCTCGTGTAATTGTTCGATACGTTACTGTATTCAAAATAAATGTGTCGAAAACTCGAAAAATTTCTATCTGACACGACTATTATGACTAATTGCCATAATGAGAACATAATTTTTTTTTACTCTAACAAGTTTTAATTGAAAAACTTGAACACACACACACACACACACACACACACACACACACACACACACACACACACACACACACACACACACACGCACACACACACACACACACACACACACACACACACACACACACACACACACACACACACACACACACACACACACACACACACACACACACTACACTACACACACTACTAC
>NW_012130069.1:203959-206459 GCF_000143395.1 Atta cephalotes | reverse complement strand
TATAAGTAGAAAAAAGTACTTTTTTTGTGTAAAAGAAAAAAATAATAAAAATAATTTCTCTGTAGCATTCTCATATATATCTTCGCTTAACTTGCATGTATATTTGAAAACATGTATAGATAAATTAAGTTGGAAGTTGAAACGACATTCGTTTTAGATCTTCGACAGATTCGAACCGCAGAGGTGCGACATAATCCGAAATCAAAATCCCGGTAAGACAATGCGGGACAAAGTAATCAACTGCTCGAAAATACAGTAAAATTCCCGTTAACCAAAATGGTACGTGAGATGTACGGCTTTTCTCACAATATACAGTACTAACACTCGATACCGAGGTTATCCGGAAGTCAGCAGACCGTTTGTTAAACTTTACCTATGTGCACGATATCTCACAGTTGTGCTCGACCCGTATATTTGCCTCCTCTTTTTCCTTTCCACTTGCATCTAACTTCGGATCGTATTCAGCTGGCGCACACTTTGTTACTCTCAAAAGCGTATATTTGTGTGTACTTCTACAAAATAGCAGCTAGTGAAAAATTTAAAAGAATTTAATATATAGAGTGTGGTTTGTAAAATTTGAACGTGATATATTTACGAAAGATTTTGCGAATGAGTGTTGTATGTTTCTTCTGATCGAATAAAATTGCATTTTTAATTGCACAAGTTTCTTTCTTGCAAATACAATTGTACAAATTGGATGAAATTACATAAATATCGATTTTAGCATTGCATATTTACATATATTTAATTGAATCACACTTGAATCTATATGCAATCAGTTTATGATGGAATAAAAGATAGTCGATGTAGAACAAATTTACATTCACATCTTTGAATACATATTACTCTTTTAACCTGTTTTCTCCATACTTTGTATTTGATTGTCATCTATATCTTGATCATTACATCGTGTGTCATTATTCTAAAATTGTCAGAAATTTTAAAAATATAAGATTTATAATAAAAGAAAGTCATATAACTTGTAGTAAAAAAATTCTTTAAAAATTATAATTGGAGAATAAAAGATCCAATAAACATGCAAGTTTTACAAACATTTTATATTTCAATGTTTCAACCACAATGTTGTAATAAATTCGAATCTGTTGATTAATGAATTGACAAAATTAAAATACGTGATAAATAAATACTTTATGCTTTTATTCGTTAGGAATTGAATGAAGAGAATAATAAAATACAAAAATTGATGTATGATTTCTGATAAGACAGACAATTCTACAAGCTCTACTACTATTCAGTTTGACGTCTATCTTCTTTCGGGCATCAAAGACGCGTATTATAATAAAACGAATGTTGTTCCGAATGCAATACAGGCATGCATTAACAATGGACGCACTTTGCTCGATGGAAGAAGCCATCCATCCATCCATCTAGGATGTTGTAAAACGCGATTCCATCCGCCGTCGCTTCTTTTCCGGGCAACAGCAATAGCATGCTTGCGCCTTTGGGAACGAAACTAATGGTATCCGACGGAAAATGGTCCTTCTAATATTGCGCGTCAGAAGACCTCTTTACGATGTGAGAAATCTTATATCTTCGATGTCGTCACCGTTCGTTATGAATGCGACGGCGTTTCATGCGCGTTCTCGCGCGTGCGAGCACTTCGAACTATCGGAGCCGCGGCCGCTCTTCGTCCGATCGATATGTCGTCACTTGCAACCGCGACAACTTGCCAGGCACTTGCAGACTCCCCGACCGCATTCTTCGCCGTAGAATTGAAATTCTCGGAGCGTCCTTAGAAATGTCGGTGACTGCGAACGCGCACCAATCCGTCTCGATACAGTAACGGTTCTAGTTTATGGCATTACATGAACGTCTCGTCGTCTTCTATGTCGTTCTAATTTTCAAGAATATGTCGCAACGAGTCCTCGCCGAAGAAGAGAGAAACGAAAAAGAGAATTTGTCGCGACGAGGACTTTATTCTTGTCAGACGGTGCACTTAAAAAAAAATACCGTTGCTTACCGGTGTTACTCGGCAAGCGAGAAAGTACCAAGAGAAGCATGCTTGAAAATTATGTTAAGCGATAATAACGCGTCTTCATATAATATTTCCTTGTGCTTACTAAGGGAAAAATGAGTATTCTGAAATGCCCAGCGAAAATGGAAATATTTCCGTCAGATTCAGTTTTTAAAATATATAAAGAAATATTTATAAATAATATGTACGGAAGTTTTATTAAAATTAAAAAAAATAAATCAGAAATGTTGAGCATTTAATTATTGTTTTCCATATGACTTTGAATTAGTTTCACATATTAGAAGCTGCGCACAATCAAAGGGAATAGGAAACAGAATAAAAATTTCAATTTATTAGAAATAATGTATAGTTGTACATTATTGTACTGTAAATATGTATTTATAAATATGTACAGTTGTATATTATGTGGAATATTTACAGTATATTGTTGAATGTTATATTATTAAGTAGACAATTACAACTAAGAGGTATGTAACTTATTGCTAGGTATATTCTTTGATACAT
>NW_012130069.1:181479-203939 GCF_000143395.1 Atta cephalotes | reverse complement strand
ACACGTTCTATGAATCGTATAACTTCGTATAATGTATGCTATACGAAGTTATTACGAGTTGTACATTATTGTACTGTAAATATGTATTTATAAATATGTACAGTTGTATATTATGTGGAATATACAGTTTCTGATAATTGAAATTTTTATTTTCTGTTCTCTGTTTTCTATTCCTTCGATTTCGCAGTTCCTTATAGTTTAGCTGGTCTAGCAGTATAATTGTTTAACATGTTTTTGTCCCGATATCCTCTGATAACGTTTCTCAGTTATTAAATTCTGGAAACGTTCACCTTGCTCATCACTTGTCACATATAAATTGTTCGACAATGTTTCTTAAAAATGACATGCTATATCTTAACAATTCGACGAAGAAATTTTTCTGGAGGCAAATTCGAACTCAACGTCTCACAATACATAAAAAAAAGCTGTTTTCTTTTCTTTTGTACTAAAAATTATTCAAAATAAACTAATAAATTGAATCGAAATGGCGCAATTTAATATTGCGCCATAAGTGACAATATTTTTCATAGTACGTTCTCTGACATACGCCGTAAAAAGAAACTTCGCACAACTGGGTCACATTGCGTAGTTATTCCACCGTATGGCTTTATATAAAACAGGATATACAAATTCTGCTATCCTGTTAGTTCGATACGATTCAAATTTACAGTAAGCTTTTGTGTTGCACTTACATTCGCGTCTGTTCGTTACATCGTTCTTGCTTTTAATTTGCACCGTATTTTCTCCCCTCGTTCTCTAGAGAACGATGCATTTTCAGACAATTCAAAAATGAAAAACAACAATAACGACGAAAACTTATCATTGAAATTAACTTTTCCGCTGTATTGTTTATGCGCGCCTTTCGTCTGCCGGGGAAATATTCTCACGTTTATAATAACGCTTCTTAAAGTGAAATAAATGAATTTCGGCTGAAAGCTGTTTTTATCTTTGCCAAAAAATTCTTTATATATTAACACACACACACACACACACACACACACACGCGCGCGCGCGCGCACGCATGCACAATCTTTTTAAATCTATCGACCTGTCAATATATGCACAGTATATTTTTTGATTCTTGATGGCGAATATATATGCGACAATACTTTTAATTAATTTTTTTTACAGTATTTCAAACTACAGTATTTTTTACAGTATTTCAAACTAAATATTTAATAAAAATTATATGTGCGGCGAGTGTGATGTATCGATGATTTAAAATATGTCAAAAAACTTCCAATTTACGGAAGAATAAAGCTGTAATCAAATAAACCGAATTTAAAAGCTTTAATTATTTGGAAAAATGCTCGGTACTCAAAGAATAAAGTATCAAAATGTACTAATAATGTTCTAAGCGACTTTATAAAAATGCATCTTCTACTCGTTAATTTATCTAATTTCTAGTTAAATCGATTTTATTCATTGTAGTAAGATCGAGTACTTGTGACGTAATGGCAATAGAGATTTTATATATATATATATATATATATATATATATATTGTATATATATGTATATATATTGTATATATTCACGTATTATTTCAGTCGTGATTATATACACCTTTGATGCTCTTGATGTGTGAGGGAATATATAATTTTATAGTTTAACATATAAATTGGAATTAATTCATCAGTTATTGATATACCTACCGGATGCGAGACTGACTGATTGATAATCGGTTTCTCTATGCTCCAAATAATTTGATATATACCTGCTTTGATAAGACTGAATTTGCATTGACCTGCGATATTCAATCACAATGCATTTAAATGAGTCGTAATGTGTATATGTACATTAATCACTTAATGTGTATATGTACATCAATCGCTTGATTTTTCTATGATATTGTTCTTTTTTTATCTACGTCATGTTTACAATGAAATTGTGATGTTGCATTGTTGACTACACCTAAAAGACAACGTTCGCTGTCTTAATATTGACGGCGTCAAGAAAAATTTGAGTGGTCGCCTCTCGAAAAAGTTAATTCAGTGATGCTGTATAAATATATAGCGCAGAGTTCTCAAGAAGCCAAGAAAAATTTCATTAACTCACCGAAGATATTACACGAGAGAGGATTCGAGAGGCATTATGCTTGCTTTTCCAAGACTCTTGAATCTTTTATCCTTGAAACTCTGAGTTCCCCCTCATTTCTTTTGATAATCTCAATTAACTTGGGTTCCATTATATACCGAGGTAGATACGCGAGATCAGTCTAGTTTTGGTATGTATCTACACGTATGTTAATGCGAAGCGGGATGCGGCGTGCTGTTAATACGATTAGCCCCGCGGTAATGGAATACGCAGGAGCCATTGGGTTGTTGGCGAAGTGGCGCCTGATCGTGTTATCAAGATACTGTCAATACTTCCCGAAGCGGTCCAAGTGCCGCAGAAGCTGCCATGTTACAAAGAGAAGACATCTCTCGGTGTGGGTATGCGCGCGTCGGTCACGATTTGTTGTCATCTACATTCCGCGCAGGTGGTCCCTGCTATTACAAACCGGATATAACGTACCGTAATGATTTACGGAACAAATATCAACGTTGTTGAGCGTAGCGACTTGTGCTAACGACGTCGACAACAATGATGGTGTGAAGTCATCATAGATGATTGAGTTATAGTCTGCTAATATTGGATTCTTAATTTCTTAATAGTATCACCGACGTGACGGCGATAAAGACCGATGCCATTTGGGTGCTAATTTAAATTACGAAAGCACGAAGGATTCGACTCTCTCTTGGGAAAGTCGTCGAACAAAAGGGATAGGTTTATCCGTAAACAGAACCCTTAAGAATAGCGTTGAATTTTGAATGAACAATTATCTACCAATTTTCAACCTAATTAAGAGTTCTTTGAAGCAGAAATTGAAATTAAAGTGAAAAAGAAATCGAAATAACGATATTAATCAGCATTTGCATGGAAGGGAAACTATAATAGAAACTGAGTCGAGATTAAATTTCTCATAGAAATGATTTAATTAAAAATATCCATTGTCGATATTTATTTAAATATAATTTGAAATAAAATACTTTTCTAAAATTAGAATTATATGTGCTAATGTTTATTAATATAATTTGTTTTTATAAAATCCAACACTTGCTATTAAAATTTAAACAAATAGACAAATTTAACTTGATGAGATTTTTCATGATAATTTAAAAGAAAAAAAAATGAAGAAAGATATCGATTTGCGTTTTTTTTTTGTAATTACAATTCCTTCGACTCAATTAACTCGCTAAATACATTGATTAACGGATTTATTTGAAAATAGCAAAAGCATTTAAATTTGCTTTTTCAATTTCGTTATACAGGGTGTCTGGCGAGGCTCTAGCAATAATTCACAGGAAGGTAAATGAGATTAAATTAAGTCGAAAAATTCTTCTTCTATTTTGCAATTTTCGCAATAGTTAACAAGATTAATTATTAAAAATCGCTGAATTTTGGTTTTTAATAATTTTTTACTCAAGTACTGTTAGAAAAATAGCGAGAGACAAAAATTGTTAGTTTTCTTCCTATAAAATTCTGAGAATTCTTCAGAATTCTGAGAATTTCTTTAGAATTTTTTAGTACTGTATTTCCTCATGTTGGTAAAAATAATTGCCATAAGAAAATGCAGTACTAAAAAGTTGATAAAAAATTTTGAAAAAATTTTTAGCACTTTATAAAAAGAAAACTAACAATTTTTATCTCCCGCTGTTTTTCTGTAAAATTGATAATATTTAAGTAAAAAATTATTGAAAATCAATATTCAGCGGTATTTAGTAATTATTATTTGTTAATTATTATGAAAATTGCAAAATGATGAAGGATTTTTGGACTCAGTTTAGTCCTATCTACCTTCTTGTAAATTATTGCTAGAGTCTCGGACACCCGGTATATAACATAATCTTGCGACTGATGCGTATTCTCAAGCTAATGTGAATATAATAACACAATCATAATTGTTGTTAATGAATTTTACATTAATCGCGCCAAAATCGATGAACGTTATGCTGCGTTTGCACTTTTGAATAGTTCTATAATAGATAGAGGCATGTTAATGTAAATAAACGGCTGGCTCTTGCAGCACAAAGTAATCTCTTCTTTTTTTCTCGCATATTTCTTGGAATTACATCATATTCTTTCATTATCGGCTTTCATAATCATGATGCCATAAACTGTAGTCATAAGGTAGTTTATAACCGTTAACTATTCTACTAGCTGATAAAATCGATAAAGTCACCCGACCCACAACCGATAATTAACAACCAATTGTTTTGCTTGTCCATCTCATTTGCACAAAATCTACGCGTCGCCGAATCATCTCTCAGAGAATTTGAATCCGATTCCGCCGAAGTATACGAAAGGCGGAAAATAAAAAAAATAACTAAAGAAGTGAGCACATATAGATGGTACATATAGATGATCTCCAGATTTTCGAAACGAAGCATCATGCTTGAGTCTCTTGGGAAATTTGGATTTGTGGATGTATTGTTCATATGACGAGAGCTTTCTTTCAGCCGACGGGTCCGCACTAATGGAGATGGTACTTTATATAAGCATAATTTCTGTCTCGTAATAATACGCGGAAGCGGATAGGGGATATTGTTCAGTTGGATTTAGGGAGAGTTATACGGTTAGAGTTTGCAAGCCAACCGGATTCTAATTTCAAAATAATAGTGTTTGGTGATGTATATGGACATTGAGATTTATATTTATAGATTTATATTTATAGATTTATATTTATAGTTCTGAAATAAACAAAATGTTATTTTGTTTATTTGTTTGTTACATCTTTCTTTAATGACAAAATTATTTATAAAGCTCTAAGTTCATTTCATTTAAATTTTTTCGAAAAGTCATTTTTCGCTTTTTGTAATATATTTTATTGTTAACTTCATATTAAATTATATCCAATGTGAGTTATTTTTAATTATTTTTATAAGTCACCACTATTCTTATTCAATATGTCGTTAATTTAAGGATGTTTGATACATATTTTCAAAATGGTAACAAAATTATTTAAAAAATTACAAATTATTCTAAATCACGTTTAAAAATAATATGACAAGTTTGGTGACGGTTTACTATCTGGATCATAGATTATTTTAATAAATAGTAATATTTTTTTAATCTGTGTTCTAATAAAAATATATGGAAATGTATTATATAAAATAAATGATAAAAATCTCAATTTTTAAATATAAATACATTATTTGTACATTGTATTCAAGATTATTTATGTAGAGTTACATTGCAATGTATGGATTATAAGTTATCCAGTAAATTCCAATACTAAAACAAAATATTTATATGTTCTATATCTTTGTAACTAATCAGTGAATTGCAATGAAACTTTGCATAAATTATTTTGAATTATATTTAAAATACTTATAAAAGAAAAATATAAATTTTTAAATCATTTAAAAAATTTTAATTTTTAACAATAAAAATAATAATAAATAAAATAAATAAACTAAAAAAATGCGTTATTAAACAAAAATAATTTTATCCATACAACTTTCATATGTATATAACTTATTTGAAGTGTAAACATTAAACATATTTCCAAATTTAATTTTTTTTTGGAAGGATTGTACGTGTGTCTAATTATCTAATACATCCTTAACTAAAACAATGAAGTTAAATAATTTAATTTAAAGAAATGAATTAAATTTAATTCAAATTTAGTTTACTAAATACATACGTTATAGATGATGTTTACTTTGAAACTAACTACAGAAAGGAATTAATTTACATTTTGACATACGTAGGAGTTAAAAATAACAAAATGTTATTTAACTTAAGGGATTGAGTTACTACTCTCCTTTGATACCTAGTAGTGTTTATACTAGAAATAAACTGAAACTATTGCAGAAATAATTCTGTTAAATTCATAATGTAAAATTATATCCAATTTGAGTTATTTTCAATTATTTTTATAGATCGCCACTATTCCTACACTACACGTCATTAATTTGTCGCTAAAACAAAAGATATTTAATACATTTTTTCAATTGAACAATTTAACTGAAAAAAATATTAAATTTGATTCAAATTTAGTTTATTATTTACTAAATACATTAATGTATATGAATGTTGACTTTGAAACTAGTCAGAAATAGATAAATAATTTACATTTTGACACACATGGAAGTAAAAAATAACAAAATGTTATTAACTTAAGGGATTATTAGATACTTTCCTTCTAACAGCGTTTATACTAGAAATGAACTAAAATGATTACGAAACGATCTCAAGCTACTTTCAAAACACAACAGGGATATGTTCATAATTTAGAAACGTCATTCATCTTCTTTGCGTGGGGGACGGCGCAAAAATTCGTTTATTTGCGACGATGCATATTCATGACGTGCCAATAGCGCGCCTACACGCGTCCTCGCAAACGGAAATGACATTTAAATGAAGTTACTATAGCCGTTATCGCCACGTAACTTATGAGTAAATAAGCGCGAATGAAGCTGTGCGAAACAATAAACTTGCATTCGCCGCGAGCAATGGCGGCAGCCACGAGAACCGGCTGCCTCGAGGCCGTGATTTTGCTACGAGCTCGATGGCGCAAGTTTCGATCATATGATGCGTGCCACGTAAAAATCACCACACCAACCACGAAATCGGGCCACGGTGGTTATACATTCTTCGCCAGCTTCCCTTTAAAACCTCACTATTGAAGCACCTAGTTAGGCAGCCATTGTTAATACCGCGGCTTGTATCGGAAGTGCTGCGCATCTCTTTCCTCGATTCTTTGACGAGTTTTTCCATCGATTTTACCATGGTTGAAATTTCGCATAGTACCAGACGAAAATCAAACACCGCACTTTAATATTGTACCGGTGCCACATGAAAGTAGACAAAGTTTTATGAAGTAGAAATTCGATATAGGCTCTGGGGTCTTTTCTTTTTATACCGTCCACGAAATAGGATAGCTTTTCACCCCGGCGTCGATATATAGCGGAAAGTGATAGCGTATTGCATGGTCTTGATAACATCCGGCTGAACGAAAATGTAATTCTGTATTTCTTTTACATCGTGGAAGTACATCGTTCGACCCACAGCAAGTGCCGCAAAGAACAATCTAACATCGATCGCGTTCGCGGCTTGCGCCATTAATCGCTTGCATGCTGTCTTGCACAAAGTAGGACAATTGCATTTACCAAAATTTAACCATTGAATTATAACAGGACGACTTGTGAGTGACCTAGGTACAGGAGACCTAAGTGAAATAAATACTTCCGTTTCACAACTTCCCGTAGGGGTTAAAACCAATTCATTTTCAGTTGATATATAGTTATGTCGATATTCTACTTATGATACATATATCCACAAAATAAGACGAAACTGAAAAATATATATCAAGAGGAACGATAAAAAGTATCCTCAGGTGTGACGAGAATCTTAAATACTTTATTGCTATAATAATAAATAATTTTATGATATATGAGGTGGCAATCTTCTCTCTGAAAATATCCAGACGAGATCATTCAATCATCAAACTTCGCGGGGAAATTTCCAAATGGGAATCTATTTCAAGGTTATAGCTTTCGATAGCGGTATGTACTTGAAATTTATGATCTGCATCAATATAACACGTCACTTGTAACATAACAAACTTCGTATGTGTAAACCTTTTAAAATTACATGGATACATTTAAATAATTTATATTTTATGATTGTTGAATTCATTTTTCTTGAATAATTGGTTTAATATAAAATTAATAAATAAAGTTGATTATTTAATCATGCTTGTAAATCGTTGGATCGACGAAAATGAAGATAGATAATTATAGAATTTGTTGTAATAAATACAAAAAACTCATACATAAAATGTTAAAAATATTTTTTGATATATTAATATTTGATGTATTAATTTAATATATATAAATTATTATAAATACATTTGTCAGTTCGATGGTATTAATATAAATTCACAACATTTTGTAACATACACATTGTGCTTGCATGCGCTCTATTTTGTCATTTCATCGATATTATATATCTTTAATTAAGTTGTATTATTTTACTTGACAATGATCACTTCAATGAATGTAAACTCTAATTAATTTATATATTAAACTACAATCATAGACTTTTTAATATTGCAATGTAATTTTCGACTTATAATTTAAGTATTCTGCTAAATACTGTGACATTCGATGATTTTTATTCTTAAACTTTAATATTTCTTATTTGTCACATCGTTTTGTAATTATTCAATAACAATTTTAATAGTTTACAATAGAGCGAAATTGATAATTTAACATATCAATATTATATTAAAGAAGAAACGAAAAGTAAGAAGAAACTGTATTTCAACTGTAAATCAAAAGTCTAAATTGTATTTTCTGTAATATAAGTTAATATAAGTTCACACGTTCATCCTGTTTCTAAAAGCTTTATTGAAAATTTTCGATTAAAAATATTTTGTTATCAATATATTTATCTTTTAGACATACATTGCATAATAAGAAATAGGAGCTGAAAATAAAAAGTTGGCAATGATTAATGCGCGGAAGTACCGCTAATGAACAACGTTATCGCTTTTTTCATCCGTCGAAATTAAGATGGATAGTCTACAACGTACGAATCATCTAACATCTCGTAATTACGAACGTGGATATGCTTACGTACCAGATCAATACAACACGTTCGATGAATACGTTGCAATCAGGTGCTAACCCCAAATATTATCCATGTCAATACTCTCGTCTTCTCTGCCTCGTATTCGTACGAGATAAGTGAAGATAATGAAGAACTATTGAAAATTACACAACCACAACTTTCGGCAATGGATCGGTTATTTACGTCACGAAAGAATCGCTGTCATAAATTGATTATTTAAATTTTCATCATGAAAGTACAGTCCATGGATTTAAGTAACAACGAAAGAGGTACATCTGATAGAATAGAGGAAAAATATTCGGGAGACTCGTAAAATGGGAATGTAAGAACCACGGCGAGTTTATGAGTTAACTATCTTGCACGTTTTTGCTGAGTTGACACTGCCAGAAATTCATGATTGGCAGACAACTTACAATAAAATGCAAGTCATTTCATATATCGCAGCGTTTACGATGATTTAAAGATTGATAAAAATGTTTTGTTATAGTCGTAGACCAATTTGCTATTTTTAAAAAGAAAAGATAAAATTGTAAAGTGATTATTATTTAAGGAATAATTGCTTTTCCGCAAATTTTACAGTAAACTTTAATAATTAAGTTAAATTTCAAGCTTAAATGCACTATTTTGCAACGTAAAATAATAATGAAAGTAGAAACGTCAAACAAATAATTAACTTAAAATTTAAAACTAGTTTGTTTAAACATCAAAAAAGTAAAATTTAAAACTAGTTTTTTATTAATATACAGATCGATTAGTGAAAAACTAGTTTCAAATTTTATATTCCTTTAATATTTAAATAAACTAATTATAAATTTTAATTAATCATTTGTTTGCGTGTTGATTTTTCAATCATCATTATTATTTAGTAAGTAATTTCATTATATACATATGTATAGTTATAATAAACTATTTAAAAACTATCTAAAGTTTTATTAGCTATAAAGATATATATATACAGGATGTCCGACGTAACTGTCACGATTTTTCCGACACTTCCAATGATCTGACAAAAGTTATTTTAGATTGAAGTTACTCAGTTTTTAATCGGCTACAAATTGCAATAAATTAAAAATTTTTTAAATATTCTTTTTTAGGAAAAAAAGTCAAAGTCACTCTAATTTTAAATGGCATTACATATTTTTTATTTCATAATATTGTAACTGATGTCAAGACATCAAGTTGACATGAAGTTCAATGACCTGCTATACTATGATCTTGAGATGATCTTACAATCAGACATGAGGAACAGACATAGCCATTTCGGAATTCGTGATATTCCTGAATATAGTTCACAATTTATCACACACGTGTATGTAGTAGGGGAGACCGGGGCTATATAATAGATTCATTTTTCAGTTTTGAATTTTTACAGACAAAATTAAGAGACTTATCGAAAAATTGAATTCTACACCAGTTACTACATACATTTGTCTATCTAATAATATTTTAATAATAAGGGGAAACTGATAACTAATATGAAAAAAAATGCATTTTTCTAATGCATTCCATCTGATTCAACTAGTTCGGGATCGGAGTAATTCGACTAAGATTATTAAAATGAAGATTAACGTATTTTAAGCTACATCTTTGGCTACATATTAATAAAATTTTTATAAAAATATATTTTAAACACAAATATTCTCTTTGCAGGGGAAAACAATACTTCTTTTTGCAAAATTTGTTCATTTCGTGCAAAAACACGTCGAATAAGCCTAGTTTTCGAGATTAGACATGAGGAAAATAAACTTAGAACATTTACCACTGAGGAAAATCTCTTTAAAGGAATAAAATTTTGAATAAGTATTTTGAATAAAAGTCGTCACTAAATGAGTCATACAGTTCCATGTTGTGATTAGTCTATTATCCCCATCTGTTCATTTTTTAAAAACATTAACAATATATGATAGCAAAGACACATAAATAACAAAAATCTGTTGGACTTTATTAAGTAAGAACTACATTTACTATCTAAGTAGAAATTAAATATCTCAGACAATCATATACGATTGTAAAACAAAAACTTTAAGAATAAAAATATTTACTTACGATTTTTTAAAATTGTGACATCTATCATAGATTTGTTCGCAACAAGATGTTACATCAGACTTAGCGGCAATCGCTGCTGCGTGCTCAGACACGTTTACGCATGTTTTGTTTTTAATGTAGCCTCCATTATTTTACTTATCCCTATATTCAACTGACCCCAGTCTCCCCTATGTACGTAAAAAAAATATTAATATAACTTGTATTGGGTTGTCCGGAAAGTTCGTGCCGATGTTGAAGGAAAATTGAAACGCAGAAAATTTAAATTTTAGTAAACATTTATTAAATTATATAAGTTAGTCGGCACGAACTTTCCAGACAACCCAATAGTATCGCATGCTTCAACACTTCTTGTGTTTAGTCTTAGTTTGTTGAAAATGGAACAAATTAGAGCAAATCATAGTTTAGTCTCAATTTATCGAAAATATTCCTATAATGAGAAAATTGATGTGCTGCTAATATTCGTAATGTATTATAAAAGGAATGCACGTGAAGTTGCTATTCTGTATGCCACAAGGTATCCGCAGAGACATCATCCGTGTGCAACAATGTTTTATAACATTGAAAGAATTTAAGAAATTAGAATTTAAAAAGAAGAAAAGGATCAAACCTCATTTAACTACAACTGCAGGCAATACTCCTACGGTCTTAGCACATTTAGAAGAAAATCCATATACTTCCATTCGTGCAATTGCTACTGAAATTGGTTTACCTAAGAGTTCTATTCATGAGAGATGATAAAACAGAATCGTTATTATTCTTACAAAATGACTAAAGTACAACATTTACGTATAATTGATTCATAACGTCGTCTAAATTTTATAGCATGGCTAGTTGTCACATACGAAAATAGTCTTGAAATATTACCACAGAATCTCCTATGGACAAATGAATGTAAGTTCTCAAATAATGATGTAATTAATCATTGTAATCATCACTTTTGGTCGAAAGATAATTCCTATTGGAATGTTTCCGAGAACATAATTTTCAACAGAAAATTACAGTGAATGTTTGGTGTGATCTAGTATACGGTCATCTGATTGTATCTTACTTTTATGAACAGAATTTGACAGCTTACTTAAATGTTCTTCGTTTTCAACTTCCAACCTTGTTGCAAGTGCTTCTGAATGATGCAATGTATTTATTTCCAACAAGATTATCTATTTCATAATGCTTGGATTGTTCAATATTTAAATTCAAAATACGGAGAATGTTGGTTGGGTACTTATGGACCAATTCCTTTCTCGGTCACCCGATTTGTCACCACTAGATTTTTTTTCTATCATTCATTTGAAATCAATACACGGTACCAATTTAAAAAATGGAACATTTAAGCAGCGAATCCGTACAGTATGCGAAGAAATTCACTGTGACAGCATTATAGGAGCAACTAATGGAAATTTATTAGAGTAGAATTGTGTCTACAAGAAAATGGACTACAATTCGAACACTTATTGTAATTACATAATTTATTTCATTAAATTAGTTACAATTTTTTGTTCTACTTTATTATGTTATTATTTTTTGTTATAATTTGTTGTTTTGTATGTAGTTTTATTTTAAAAACAAGAATCCATCTGTGAAAAAGTAGCAGATATAAAAATTTTTTTCTCTGTAAAGTAGTTCATATAAAAAATTTACAAATAAAATAATACAAATAAAATAATTTTTCACAAAAACATTTTTATTCATTAATCCCTGACCTGATATTATGACTAAGGTCATCTCAGAGTCATAATATCAGGTCATTTAACTCGTCTTGGCATCAAATATTATGAAGTAAAAAATATGTAGTGCCATTAAAAAAAATTAGGATGATCTTGATTTTTTCCTAAAAAAGAATATTTTACAAATTTTTAATATTGCAATTTGTAGCCGATTAAAAACTGACTAACTTTTATCTAAACTAATTTTTGTTAGATTATCGGAAGTGGTGGAAAAATCATGATCACAGTTACGGTGGATCCTGTATATATCCAGATTAAACATATTTTTCGAAAACATTCAACTATTCTTTTTATTGCAGTACTCTGGAGCATGGCTGCCATCGGAATTTTAGTACGAAAATTAATGGACAAAAAATTTGATTTGATGAGTCAAAGAACGTCTCATTTCAAGAACAAAACGATTCCATGGATGGAAGCGACAAAAAAGAAAGAACAGTCTAGTCTGCTTGAAGAAGTTAAGTCGATCGATCTTTAGCTTTCACTCGGAGAAAAGTGTACAACTTCTTTATTCCACTCGTGATTTCGTATTCAATGTAAAATATACTCGATGCCATCTCATCGATCACGTAGTTAAGATCAAAGATTTGCGAGAGGTGTTCGCAATGTGTTTCAATCATAACTGATCACACGAGAGATAATTTTTCGCGAGAGATCTTGTAGTTATTCTTTACGAGTTAAGATCTAATGAAAAGTACTTATATATATATATCGCGAAAATCATTTAATCTTTAAAAATTGAGAATCTCTTTAAAGAATTTGTAAAAAATTACTTCTGAAATTGGAGAGAAACTTGAGATAAAGTTAATGATTACTGAAAACGCAAGGAATTAAAAACCATACCTGCGTTGCTCGCAGTCGCGTAACTTCTTGAACGAACGATTTTCTGTCATGCATAAAAAGAAAGTTTCCTAACTGCATCAAATAGCATCGTTATTGCACTGATATGAAAAATGAAATTGATGGTAGTTTAAAACTGAAGCTTGCAAGTTTATTGCGGAACATATTTCCATTATTGGCACTCAAATGGTTATCTTAAGCCGAATCTGCATAAGACGCAAAACACGGATCGCAGAATTAGATGTATAGCGTGACATCTTTTATGTCGTAGACTGTGTTCCAAAATCGACTGCCAGTATTGAAAATCTATGGTGCACGTAATATAAACTATAGATTTTCAGCGCTGGCAGTAAATTTGCAACTTTCATAGGCTATAGGACGCGGAACTCAGAACTCACTGAAGTTGGATGAACTTCAACGTTCTGCGTCCCGCAGCCGGAAATACGTCACGTTGCACTTAATCTTGTGACCTGCGATCCTCGTTCTATGTCTTATGTAAATCCGGCTTACGCGGAAAGCGAATTTTGTTTGCCATATACTGTCATACGTCAACACAAAATGTCGTATTACGCGGAAAGTTCAAATTTTAGAGGATTTAGGGAAGATCAATTATTAATTCCTGATAGGACTGACGTCAGAATAATAATTGAAGACTGTATATCAAACATGTATTAACAAAATTGATAATCCCTAGGAGAGCGGAAGAAAAAAAAAGAAATACATTTTACTGTCTTAGTTATCAAAACTAACAGATGTCGAATGTAAATCTATAAAATGAATCGCCTGACCGTTGATCTTCATTTTCTTTGATGTAATACGTATAAATGTATTCCGAACACACATTCCCATATGTCGATATAAAAATATAGTTCACGCTAACGCGGAGAGTATTAACGATTTAATATTATTAAAGCATCATGGAGCTAATCCATCAGTCAGATCAAAGCACGGTCTACCTCACTTAGAAAATGATTTTAGTACGTCGAGGTGATCAGATACGTATAAGCGTATTCAACTTACCCTACGAACAAGTCAATTACATTTTTTTTTTATTTGCATTTTCAAGTTAGGATGGCTATTGTCGTCGTTGAAAATCGCGAAACTGCATAACAGGCACGAAATTAAGACCGTTAATAAAAATTCGTAGCCCTTTTGTTTAAAATAAAGTTTAATAGGAATAGGCACGCCTGTGATCGTTTAACCTTTCACGGAATACATTTAAACTTTGACCATAACACTTTCGGAACTTGCGGCATTGCTCGCGTCAGTTCATGCTTGTCATTAAATCGATCCAGCTTTTACGTCTTCGAACGTGAAATTCGCCACCTTAAATAACTTTTAAAAATTATGGAGAGTGATAATGTGTTAATGATATGCGTGTAATCTCTGGCATTCAATTTCGTATCGATTATGTTAATATTATGATTATTTCAACGCAACAAGGTTGGAGAACAATTATCATTTTATGGAAATACACAATTGGTTGCCTTCATTCCATAAGATTTCTCATCTTAGAATAAATTGAAGAATTATATAATGTAATTATATAATGTAATTTTAATCGAAGAAGAAGATTCTTATAAAAGTAGATTTACATGAAGAAAAAATTAGTACAGAAAAAATTAATAAAGAAAACGTTTAGAAAGAATTTTAAAAAAGGGGAAATTTAAAGAAACTAATTATTGGAAGCGAATTTCTTGTGGATTTATTTGATGTATACTTCAGGCCAAATGTGTTTTCAAACTTTTAGCATGAAGTATATATGTATATAAATTTGTACTGCTAGGATGCTGGGAAATGTGCATAATTCTACATAGAAGTTATGTGTAGCATTGTTAAAATTATTACATCACTCGTATCGTACATAATTAAATGTCTGCATGTATGTATGTAACTGATTTTAATTATTAATGTTTGATCTCTCGGTTCAAGCTTTCAATGTAACCTCAATTTGATGCTGTTAGTGTGACAAATAAATAACATTGAATGCGTAGATCTACGCATGATTCATATTGTATTTATACGCATAAATTGTTTTGAAACGAATTCTAGTATTATAATTTATCGGAACAATTTATTTTTCATATAATAAAACGATAAGATTATATTTGTAATTTGTAAATAAATGTTCATAATTCTTTTTAAAAATATATATATATATATGATTCTATGTGACATTAAAATTAAACTCATGTAACAGTGGCTCATCGTAATTTTGTGAACATAGTTTCACATCTTTTATCGAGATACGAACATTCTGATGGAAGTACACAATCTTTAATTACACGATACGTGCTCTCTCTAAGTACGTATACTTATTGAATCTGTAGAAGCAGCGCAGTAATTATCGGAGAATCGATTTTATCGAAATTACACACTGACACCACCGGACAGGACTAACGGTAACTGTCTACATGACAATTAAGCCGGCTTTCCGTTGCAGCTTTATTGCATGCCATTAAGCTTGACTAACAATAAGTCACTGACACATCAAATCATATGTTAGTCAGATACATACAAACATAATGTACTAAAGTAATATTTCGCTTATCAGTCATGAATTTTTCTATTCTGTTTCTTGTATTTTGTTCTTGTATGTAAATTCCTATATACATTACAGGATGTTATAAATTTGAAGTTTTGATCGATCAGGTGTAACATATGTATGGACAGGGCATTTATACATATATATGAGATGTTACGTGGATCGTAGAAAATCAAATTTATACGAATGGAATAAAATTTAACCGAGCTAAACGTGATCTCTGATTTGATTTGCTAATACCGCGAAATTCGATTTATAAGTCGCTGTATATGAGAAATAAGTTTCACCTGCGCAGAGCTCGCCAATGTGAAACACTCGAATATAGAATATTCTTATCTAAATCGCTGAATAGCAATCGTTGTATCGGCATTTGATATGTAAAAGCTATAAACGATATAATCTATGTGAGCACTTTGAAATGAGAATCACTAATGTAATTTTACGATTTGAAGCAACAAATATATACGAATAACATTTTACTTTATCAATTTACAAGCGATAGTATACAGTACAATATTGCATGCTGTTATTCCGAAACAACATTAACAATTTGTATTACTTTTATTACGTTTGTAGTTAATATGTACAATTTCGAAGTTATAATGCATTTATCTTGTATAATAATGATTTTACCATTTCGCTATGTAACGCGTTGTACAACGTCATTAACAATTAATCCAACAATTAATTCGTATGCGGGACCATAAACCAAGAACAATTCCGCTTTAGCAACGTGTTTCAGTAACTTTCGTTATTACGTTATGTTCTCCATCTTTGTAAAGTCTCAATGAATCCAAATATCCGTTTCACATGCCGATATCGATTTTCCAACATTCATTTTCTTGCGCGCTTGCACGTATGTCCGTTAATCCTTCATTTTATGCGATAGCCTCAACGTGACATGTAATGTACTCAACAAAGCAACGGCAATACACCGTGACCCGCCTTTTGTTGATTCTAATAAGGCATCCGATGATTGGAGAAGCGCTAGTTTTGTCACGCAGAATACTGCGATTAAACTTGCTGACTGGCACAAACCTAATAATAATATTTTAACTGGAAGTTTAATAGACATTATATTATACGGAAGATGCATATTCGATATTTCAAAGATTTATCGAGTGCCCCATAAACTCATCATCATGTGACTTGTCAAATCGCGCTAATAATATCGAACTTGACGAGCCAACTCGGATGGTCAAGATGCGAATTCCTTCAACGGTAACATTCTTGCAAATTTTTGACATTTCTCGAGCAAGATTCTACGAATTTTTCTGTCACCGCCAAGACGGAAGAATTTGCTGTTCCTTCGAATGAAGCAACATTCGCATGGTTACACATCAGAGGGAGACCATTTTCGATGCTCCAGTGCGAGTGCGCAAATCGACAACTGCCGCAGTGTCGGATGGAAGATTTGCGGTCGCGCACGGCTCTCATGCCGTGAGAGTACCACAGGAACGAACAAAGTCAATAATTATTTGACAAATTACATTCTGTACGTACATATTGGATAATCGTTCGAGGGAAATAACACGCTCGGAGCACAGTGGTTTACATCGTAAACCACTGATGTGACATGATTTTGTATAGGAGATAAGATATTAAATTTTGAGAAATATCAAATTACTGAAAATACGAAGATAAAGGAAATAAACTTCTTTTAAATGTCTTCGTTGAAATGTTTTGAACTGTGAAATTTGATATATTTAATATTAAAAATGAATCGCGGAATTTCTCTTTGTATTATAAAATATTTAAATGGAAATGGATCATCTATAAATTGCAATAGTCGCTAATTCTCGGGATGGCTACCTACACCGATTGAATAATTACATTTATAAATGAAAAGCTATCGCAGCCATTAATCATAGCAATTTGCTACACAAATTACACAAATTACATGTTCACAGCAGATATAAACGTCGTCTAGTAATTACATTGAAACATTAAAATTATATAATGTATATATTTAGAGAATATTATATTGATTTAAATGAAGTATAACTATCACATTGGTGAATTAGTGATGATATAATGACATGTTTTACATAAATATAATTTATTATGCAGCGACACATATTACATTGTTTTTTTTTTTTTTGAGAAAGGAATATTTGCATGATTTTAAATAAGCTTATTAATGCAATAATGCGTCAAATAATTTGTTTACCAATTTGCGTTTAACAATTTCGAACTTTAGAGGAAAACTCGTTTAAAAGTTTCATTGGAAAGAACTATTTCCTCATTGCGTCAATTGCCTTTTCTTGTCGAAGTTACTTTTCGTTTCTGGCTTTAGTATAATTTTCTGCTGTACTCAGAATGCACTCCTGGGAAATTGATCGTCGATTTATCAAAAGAAACTTTTGCGTTTGTAAAAACAGAGTTAAGCTATTCGAATAAAATATATTTACGTTTACATCAAGATTCTTACATTAAGAGTTGCGACAATTTTTCCGACAATAAACTAATCAAGTTTGTGAGTATTTGTTCGTGCGATTCGTTGATAGTCAAACATTTTATATTATATTTGCAAATCCTTATATAGATGCTTGGTTGTCATAATTCTCAAGAGATTCACACCTTTATATTCTGACTTCAATATTTTCTGTCTCAGACATACGTACACATACAAAGAAAAGTACGTATTTATTTGTGGGAAATACTGGTCGTGCTGTTCGTCAGAAACGTGATTCCCAAGAGTGTGTAAAAAGTCACATCGTCAGCTTGCATCATTTTTCTTTCGTAAAAGTCACCGCCGGCGACGACGGCATCAGTTCGATTGCACTCGCAAACAAGAGTTCGACATGTACGGTACTCTACGCGGTATCGGCAACGGTAGAGTAATCCAGCTTGCATGCAACGTGCATTGTCCAGATATATAAAAGCGAGAGAGTCACTTGAGCGAAATCGTGCGCGGGATGGGAAATGCACATTTTTAACTGGAGCTGGTGGCATTTATTGAGCCCGGAGACGGGGGCGAAAATGGATGAGATACGTTAAAATTCCGCAATGGCTATCGACTGAACAACACATCCTACAGTATCCTTGCAATTTTCAACTTTAACGTATGTCTCTCCCTCTCGCTCTCTATGCACCTTTACATATTTAAGAGTCACCGAGCGCATAAAGTAGGGCTCATTTTACTCACCAAAGTTTCGACGTGACATCCTCCACCGGAGAAAATTGATTTTCTAACGAAATGTAACCAAGCACGAGATATTTTTCTACCTACAAAGAGCCCGCCAAGTGATGTCGTTTTACATGGAAATTTGTCGAGACCAAAGCTCGATGTATACACTCAGATACTTCGATCACGTTCAGTAACGAATTGCAAACAGCTGCGCTTGCTCTCGATGGGAAATCGTATTAGAATATGAGAGGAATTGTGATAAATGATGATCACATGTATATAGATTTTATGACGATTACGATTTATATAAATGCGCATATGCATGAGACATGACTTATAAGAGCATTAACGATAATCGATCGCTTCCCAGGAAAAAAAGATCATTAAGCATGCCACATATAACACATCCACTTTCAATATTCACTCTGCTATAACGTCTCATTTATTACACGAGATATGAATGAGATATGAATGATTATCGTTTTTTTTAATACTATTCCTGGTACGATTTCTTCTGCTGATAAAAAGCATGATTTGTGTATACACCAAACTTATGTCCCACAAGAAAAACGTCATAGCGAAAGAAACGTATCTCTTGAGAGAACATCTATCATATCGTTGGAATTCCTCGAAAGCAACGTGGCGACGGTATGTTACAGATGATCCGTATAACATGCTGGAAATTATTCGAGCCCGTGTATGAGATGTTACGTACACATGTAAGACACCACGTCAGCATGCGCGAACAAGAGCAGTATAGTTTTCTTCTTTACTTCGCATACAAGAACGGAGTTGGCGGCACAATTTATCGTTCACAGCAGTTGTACAATTCCACATTTATTCGAAATTTTGACGTCAACACTTAATGCTTTTCCTAATAACGACAGTTCTAAGTTAATAGTTTGACTTTATATGTCAACACACAACTTTATTTTTAGTTATTTTAAAGAGCATTTTATGTGTCCCATCATTAATCATAATAAATTGCAATTAATCATTTGTCAAGTTGTCCATTTTTTCGCATAACAACTTAAAGCGGTATCGAAACTTTATCTTATATCTTTTTTTTATAACTGTACGAAAATTTGTAAAATTCCATAAAATGTGAGAGAATTAATGAGAGAAGGAATCATAAATTTATCAAGCTGTATATATAATTATATACTGTGTACAAATTGTATATGTCAAGATTTATAAAATTGTAAATACTTGACATTAATAATTGATAAGAGCAAAATAAATATAAATTGTTGCAGTACAACAAAACAAAACAAAAAAGCAAACACAACAAGCACGAAATGAAGCCTATATCAGGTGAAGTTGGATCTTAAATGTTTTTAATAATTGCATGTGAATTATATATCACGTTTCTTGAATTGGTTTTTCGGACTTACAAGGGGAGACTTATATATATAATATTTCACGGCTTTTGATCAGTTTTTGCGTAATTATTCTAAAGCACCAAAGAATAATCCCTGTTAAGCAGTAAATTGCATCTCTGCGTATTTTTTGAGAAAATCATGATTTTAAATTACGACGACGGATCGTTTTCAAACCTCTTTACTCTTCATTTAAACCTATTAATAAACAATAAATGAAATATTTGAAAACACTAAATGAAATATTTGAAGTTATTTAAAATTAGAAAAATACATTTTCGGCAGACACGTAAGCATGCAGGGTGTTTAGAAAATCGCCCGCAATACTTCGGGAAGTGATTCGGAATCCAAAAAAAGGGAAAAAAGCTATATAAACCATAGGTACCAAAATAAGTTTGTTCCCGAATTATAATCACTTTTATGTTAAAAAAATTGTAATTTATTTTTCATAATCACAATCATAATTTATTTTATAATAGTGTTTTAAGAGCTATAGACAGAATGAAAACCTGAAATCGGGGGTTCTTTGGGATTTTTTTTTTAAATATATAATAAAGACAGGCAATTTTGTTTTATGATGTCTTTATTCTATTAGTACTGAAGTACGTAAAAAAATTTTTTGTCTCGGTTACTGGAATTAAGGCTGTTGTATAAAGAGTAATCTTGAACAGTTATCTCGTTGACAATGAATCGATTATATGCGCTGTCTGGAATAAAAAACTAAAAAATTATGATAGAAAAAATAAATATAGCTATAGCCCATAATAGGGAAATTACAAAATCGCAAAAAGTAATAAAATGACGGACATATGAATCTTTTTTTTAATTTGGCCTTTTTTATAAAAAAGTTGAATAAAATTGTGAAATTTTTATTAATTAAAAAATCGCTACGTCTCGTAATAGAGGTAAGTTTTCTGAATAAAATGCAATTTACATCATGTCTTGATGTAAATTGCTTTTTGGTCGAAAGACGTCAGAAGCAGTTTTAACACTTAAGTGACTTTCGTGCGTATAAAAACTGCTACGCATCGTCATACAAAAACTGCTATATCTTCGTCAATTTTCCGAATATCTCTTTAAAACTTGATATGTTCTCGATACGTATATCTTTCAAAATATTACAAAATTTAAAAAAATCGATTTTTTTATAGCCTTTAACATAAATAATTACATTTCGGACTATTTGGCATTAGAATGCACTACATGGAGGCAGTTCGCCTCTAGTAAAGTAAAAAAATTTTTAAATAAAAGAAATAAAAAAAAAATGCCAAACGGACTATGTCTCCACGTGATGCATCCTGGATAATGCCAAAATAATCGAAATGTAATTATTTATGTTAAAATACTATGAAATAAATTGTGAATGTGATTATGAAAAATAAATTACAATTATTTTAACATAAAAGTGGTTGTGATTCGGAAACAACTTATTTCCGGATCTATGTTAATTATATCTTTTTTCTTCTTTTTGGATCCTGAATTATTTCAAAGTATTGCGGGCGATTTTCTGAACATCCTGTATGATATCCGAGTGTAGAATCCATGATACTGTATCATCTGCTCCGATTCTTATCGCTTTAGTTCGGATTTACAAATAGATTTTTAAGCCTTAAATCATAAGAAATGGACGAATCACAGTTGATTATTCTCCTCGCATTCGACACTGTAATGGTGAATTTCTTACGGCTTAAGACTTAAATCTATTAGATCCGACTTAGGAGTGACAACCGTTTGCAAGGTGTTTCTTTGGTTGAAATTCAGTGGCGGATTTACACATTTTTGCACTTTAGAGCCTGCACTTCTTAAATTAGCATCCCTTTAAAACACAAGACACTCCTTTCAGACAAATGAACAATAAAAAAAGTTAACTACTGTCGAAAAGTCACTATTTCACCAAAACATTAAGATTTTAGTTTTATATATCAAAGCACTACTTTAAAGTGCCATATTGGCGAAACCACATTGCACAATATAAAACACTGACAATATAAAATTGTCGCACAAATATAAAATTTACTTTAATTTTGATTCTTAGGAACGTCTCATGGGTTTCTGTCTAATGAAATAAAAAAATGCCAATTTTCTCAAAAATTATCAATTTTCAAATCTAATATATATATATATTAGATTAGATATATATATATATATATATATATATATATAATTATTTAGTTTTAA
>NW_012130069.1:179015-181323 GCF_000143395.1 Atta cephalotes | reverse complement strand
TATATATATATATATATATATATATATATATATATATATATATATATATAAATTATTTGTTTTTTAAATATCTATTGTTTATCCCAGGTTTGAAAGCGATCCGTGACCTAAAATCATAATTTTCTCGAAAAATACGCAGAGGTGCAATTTCCTGCTTTACACAGATTAGTTTTGATACCCCAGAATAATCATGCAAAAATCAAATAATCAAATTCATGAAATATATATATGTCTTTCCTTGTTAGAAACCGCAACTATCGTAATGTCACATTGACAAGCAATTTAATAATTTGATGCTCAATTGGCATTATTTTCAAAGCAGATGAAATATTCTGTATGATAATTAATATACTTATAAAAATACTTATTATAGTATTAAAAATTATTAAATTGTCAATTTAATATGTAATATTATTACTCTGGATCTATTCATGATTGCGTTTCAAGATCAAAAAAGATTTTAGCGCACGGTTTGCAGAATTAGATATATGTATAAACGATAGAAGATATATAAATATAAATAAATATTTAAGCACTAAGATCTGCTTTGACGAAAAATAGGATTTCTATTATCTAATTAGATTTATTCATCGGTCTATTTCAAATTATAATTTAAATATTCTTTGATTTTAACTAATATAATTGTACAGCAGCTAATCGAAATTTCGAGATAACTGCTTTCTATATTTCTTCTCTGCTTTTATAGTAGGTATAGTATACTCTTATGGTCGCGTAGAGCCTAGACCCAATTACACCAACTGCGGATGATTCTCTTAATAAGCACCTTCGATAGGTCGTCGTAAACGACGATGATTATCCTTATCCCATCCGCTTTCTCTCTCTTATCCTATTCTCCTTCTCTCTCTCTCTTTTCCTCTACACATCCAATCTTAAACTCTTATCCTTTTATCTTGCAATACAAAAAATATGGTCATGTAATGCTTCGTTTAATCTCCGTTTAAATCGATTTAGAAACGAGATATGATTTATGACCGCGATGGTTCTTCAATTATCCATATATACCTAACAGTCAAACGTCCGCGCAGTGAAACGCCACATTGTGATCTTGTCCGTATCGTGAATCAGCTGAATGGTTCTAAAGTGATGTTTTCCTTCCTTCCTTGCTCTCCCGTGATCTCATCCTTTGACATATGATCACATTAGGCTGAAAAAATGAATGAAGGGATAAAATTCATAACACCTTCGTTCTGCGCACCGTAAGAATAATAAAATAAAGTATAAAAACACGACTAAAAGGAAACTTTACAATAAGGATATTGTTCGGACTCGACAATTTCACAATATAGACAGTCGACTACGAATACCATTGTTCAATCGGAACGTATAGCTGTCGGATGAACAAGAGTTCAAATTCATGCGATATTGTGTTTCTAAATAATTTCAACGTCGCGTCGCTGGAAAAAAGCATCTGCGGCTTGCACAAAAACACATTTTATATTGATTGTTGAGAACTATCATGTGGGATTTATTAATGATTTATTTGTTTGTTGCAAACTGGAATAGCTTTGCAAACGATAGTGTTCGCGAAAGCGCGTTAAAAGAAAATGCAAGACACGCACGTTCATAATGCGGAAAGTTATATTTCGCAATCAGTATGCTCGTATGCGCGAACACAATGGACTCTGATAGAATTCGGATTTGTCGATCGCATGCCGATAAATAAAAGCCAGGACGGACTATGTCCGTCTTGTCAAGCATCGAACGATTGCAACTGCGCGTTGCTGCGCACGGAAATAAGCAACGACGGTAATCTGACGACATAACATTGTCTCACACAAATACGGCTTATTAGGTTTCATTCTTCTTCTCCATATTACCGTGAAACAATCCCGTCATCCGTTTATTGTTTTTGACCGACGCGATTCTCGTTTCGCGAGAGACAAGTTCGACTCGAGATTGCTCTCTCGTTTTTGATCAATTTGCATAGACCAAAGTCAACTAAGGCTCAAGTCAAGTCGGCTTTGTCATCACGATCACGATCGGTTGAGTATTACGGTGAGTACATACAATGCACTGATTTCGGATTCACTCACGTGCACCGTTGTCTCGATGCAGCATGCCGTATTACGAGGAGAGAGATAATTACGTACATACGAGTTATGAAGTAATTAATATATCACCTACGAATCACTGTGAATTAAATCATCCTGCGAGAAAGGAGAAGTACAACTTTTTTTTAATTAATTACGAAAAGCGCCAATTACAGTCAAAGTTAGATAAAATATCTGTATATATATATATATATATATATATATATTAATTAATTTTTATCTTAGTATTTAATTTA
>NW_012130069.1:176083-178716 GCF_000143395.1 Atta cephalotes | reverse complement strand
TGTATATATATATATATATATATATATATATTTAAATAATTTTTTATCTTAGATTATTTAAATTTATTTAAATTAAAAAATTATTTAAATGTATAGATGTATTATTTTAACATCTTTGACCTAATTGGCGTTTCTTCTTAGTTGATTTATTCATATAAGCGGTCCTGTGTTCTTAATATTATTTACATAAATATGATAGAGAGCATTAATAATAATCGGTCAAAGTTAGATGTTATGAATACAATATATATTTTTAATTTAATTATCTCAGAAGTGACTGCGTGCCGAAATGTTTAGATTAGACATTAATCACAATCGATCTGAGACGCTAATAATATAAATATGATAAGACGCCGAAACATTCGGACATTTCTATATATGAAATAATCCCCCCTAAATTAATTCGGTAAAAAACTTATTGCGAACAATATTACCTCAATCAGGATTCGATCTTATATTAGATAATATTTTTTGTAATAAGTTTTTTACCGAATTAATTTAGGGGGGATTATTTCATATATAGAAATGTCCGAACGTTTCGGCGCACAATCACATGTGAGACAATTAAATTAAGAATATATATTATATTTATAACATCTAACTCTCTGACCGATTATTGACGTTCTCTATCATACTTATGTACATATCTGTATCATTTACATAGTCGTACTTATTCTTAATATTATTTCTTTTAAATTATTTACAAGTTTTATGATGATGTTTCATCAGATTATCAGATTATGAATAGGTATTTTTATAATTGTAAGATGTTTACGAGCAAGGTTGGATTAATGTTAAGTTAAAAAGTTAATTAATTTTAACTTCATTTAATTATATTTTAGACTGTTAACTTTTCAACTTTACATAGTTATATTTTATCGGTAACTATTAACTTTTAATTTGATTTTTTTAAAAGTTAAAGTACATCAAGATTCGGTAGTTGGTGTTATACAGATTCTATACTCGGATTATATTATATGCTTATACATTTATGTCCATCGAAAATGTATTTTTATAATTTTAAATAATTTCAAATATTTCAGTTAAACAAAGAATAAAGAGGTTTGAAAGCGAGCCATTGTCATCACCTAAAATTACGATTTTCTCGAAAAATATAGAAGTGCAATTTACTGTTTTTATTTTTTGGTGAGAATAATCACGCTAAAGCTGATCAAAATCTATGAAATATTATATTATATATATGTGAGCTCTTCTCGTTAGTTAAAACAATTAATCTTTTTAACTTTTTTGAATTTAGTTAAAAAAAATTAATTTGCAAATTTTTAAAAAATCATGAAAAAACAAATTTAATTTTTAACTTTTTAATTACTTTTTAATTAAGTTAAATTTTCAAGACTATTAACTTTAACTCAACTTAGAAAAAACTTACTCAACTCTGCTTATAAGCATCAATATTGCTTGTCAATTTAGAATATTATTACTTCAGTTGTTTTTCAAAACTCTTAAATTCGACGCGCAATTTGCAAGAATATGCATATAAATATTTACACCAAATTATTTAAGCACTAAAAATCCAGTTTAAGTATTTAAGACTTTCATTTCCTAATTATTGTGTACACTTATGGTCGTAAAAAATATTACTTTATTTAATATTTTTAAAATTTATTTATGCTGATTATACCTGATAAATCGTCAATTACATAATTTTGAGACATTAAATGAATTTTTAATAGTTTCACCTATCAGCATTGTGTCTTTGTTGTGCTTTTGTATATCGTAGCCAATATGTAATTTACAGAGAGATACGGAATCAAATTGTTGTGAAAATATGATTCGGAAGTTGTATTATGAATTATATCATGTTACTATTATGATCTAATTTATTCTAGCGCGATTATTTGCTGGTTACTCAAAATAAATCTTAATTAAGTCCCCAGATAGACGTGCTACAAGATGTTAATTAAAATCGTTAGAATATATTCTCATTTAACATGCTTTCTAATTTAACATGTTTCTTTGAAATATTTCAGAATTAATTATGCACTGATGATCAAAATTAATAAAGTTGCAATTCATAAAGAGAAATTATTTAGAGAAATCTGTCTATTTCGATATTTCAACCAAATGAATTTCTGAGGAAAATGACATTGCGATTTTCTTAGTCTGTACACGTTTTAGGTAGAAATGGCTGGTATATTTTTGGACAAAAGTCATCTTTTACGAGTACTCTGCGATACGTGTTTTAAGAAGTCCCTACGTTTCATCTCTAAAGAAACCAGTTATTAAATATACACTCAAAGCAATCGGAGAACGACAAAAATGAATCTTTCTTAATAATCAAAGAAATGACTTTTCCTAAATAATAATTTTTGTAATAGTCATTATTTTCTGAATGATCTATATTTGTAATATTTCTGTGCTTAATGCCATTAGTTTAATTTTCTTAATAATTTTGTTTGATTTATTAACAGATACATTTTATACTAAATTTCCGACTTTGTCTCTTCCGATACATTTTGTATTGCAAGTTACTGATTGTGAAAAGAAAAACGTATCAAAAAACGTATTTTTTTTCATTAACTCCAATTAATGCTAATCGATGATTAACTTAACCATTACGATTACCAACTGAATATATATATATATATATATATATATATATATATATATAT
>NW_012130069.1:168000-175516 GCF_000143395.1 Atta cephalotes | reverse complement strand
TATATATATATATATATATATATATATATATATATATATTTTATCAGAAGAGGAAGAGAGAGAAGCTTTAATTTATTAAATTAACTATATTGACACTTTCGCGAGTTAATTTATCGATTAATTTAACCAAAGGATAGCCTTAAAAGATCATTTGTCTAATTATTTTTAATGCACTCCAAAAATTTTTTAGGAATATTATCAGCTGTCGGTTTAATAATGTACTTTAAAAATCTTTTTTAAAATAAGGAACTATTATCGACTATAATATTTGAGGCATATATTAATGAAATATATAAAATAATTTGCCACTCTTGCGAATCATTCTCAAGGTTATAATTAACATTAGATCGATTGTCAAAGTAATTTCCATGACCAACACGATAAACTCTCAGATCGCGAAGAATTTGATCGTGACAGCTAATTCATGAAGGATCTCCACAAATAGTCTCGCGTGATTAGGCAATGCGCAATGCGGCTTTTCATTTGTTAAAAACGATCAGCAGCTGGAAGTCGTCGACTAGCATACGTTAAACTATACTTGTATTACAATTCGTATTTACGTACAGCAGTTCAGTCAACGCGTTTCGCAGCTCTCAAAGTGTTTCGAAACATACGGAATCGTTTGCATACTGCATGTCGGGACATCTCCCCCGAGAATGCTAAAAGTTTGGTCATTAGTATAACGGATCTACGATTTTAGATTTACATCTATATTTAAACATTTCTTTGTCATCTCGCTCGGACTAGGGTATTCAATCAAAACATTGGCAGATTGAAAAAACGAATTGCGTATCCGACCGTTTTTATGCGGAAAAGCTATTTTTATTTCGTATAAATGTATTTCCTGCCATTCTGAGAAAGTTAGTGATTGGGAAAGAAATTTAGTATTTTGTACACATATTGTCGCGGTCAAATACGATTGCGCGAGCTTTTCGTTGCAACTTCAAATTTACGACGCCATTGCGTAAGATATATAAAGCGTTATTTCGGGTGGAATTCCGGTGCTCAGGGACAGAACTGAAAAGGAAACGTAAGCGGAAACGGTTATAATTAAATTAATGAAACGCCGTAGCACGCCATTAGCAAACGGTTTGCTACGCAAACGGTAACGTTTGTCATTATTTCGACGGACCTGGAAATAATTAATACACGAAATTGAGGCAACAAAGGTTTTTATCGCGTCAGTGGCCATAAAAAAGATAAAGTAAAGAACGTGAACAAATTGAAATTTACCTTAAAAAATGTATGCAAATTGAAATTTATCTAAAAATGTATGCAGATTGAAATTTATCCTTGATAAATAAAGACGTTTGTTTTGCATTATAACGATATAAATTGGCGAGGTCGTTTGATAATTGTACCACTTGCTATGGTCGCTCGCAGCTAAATTGCAATAGACATAAAATTATGAGAGCTGAATTCCCAATGATTGCAGAAATAAAACAAAAGGAAACTGAATGCATTTGTAATGTAATTTTTACGCTAAAGTAGTCATCTTTAATGAGGTGCCGTTGACATTTATATTTTAACAAGAAGTTAGCAATACATGTCTTGATAACGAAACCCTGCACTAATTGAATTTCTATCATAAAAGCGGTAGTCGTGAATGTTGCACGAAGTTACCTTCTGTTCTGAAAGGAGAATCTCTATGTTTCGGTCAGCAGATTCAATCTTGCAAAACTTGCTCGTGACATGAGTCACTTGAACATTAGTTGTCGATCCAAGTTTGATTTTATTTGCCAAAGGAGAGAAATAGATGGATACACGTAACAAGTATCCTTGTGGGAGGAATAATAAATTTTTCGTTGATATGAAAGATATATCGGAAAATGACAACTTCAAATCTTCGTTCTTCGTAATCTTCCTTTTTCAGACGAATTTAGCAACTTTTACACGCAATACCATATGACGAAAAATCTAGCATGAATTCAATGTACGATTCAATTTGTACGTTTCGCATATAAATTTTGCATACGAATAATAACGTGACCGTATACGGGGTAAGTAAAAATTCCTTTTGTAAACTTTGAAGGCATGCTTGAAAGATCAATTCAATAAAAGTTCTGGCAAACGCGGAAACGCTTTCTCCCCATCAACGTATTTCAGAATCTCCCATTGGAATACGAATTTTTTCATTTAGCAGCAATCTCTTGGAAAGGTTATTTAGTACTACAGCATATTGCGACATTTATTATCTTTTATCTAGCCCACCGAACCGGAAAAAACATATATATTTCTGAGATGTCTTCGACTCCGTAAATCGTAAAATGATATTCGGTTGTATCACTGCATCGATGTATCAAACACGATTCAGAAATTCGTAAAAAGGATTTTAAACTCATTCCAGCATATTTACATACATGACTGCGAAAATCGAACAATATAGGAATAACAGATATTCATGAATTGCTGACACGCGGTATATGCCTGCGCATTAATTATATATGTCGATAGTTCGATAGTAGCGGATCAGAATACTGGATTGACGCAAAAATAAAATATAATAATATTTGTTTTTCATGTCTTTACAAAATAAATATGTTTAATTTCTCGGAAAATGATATATTCTATTACACGTAAAAACAGATCACAGGAAACGGGAAGTTGAGATATATTGATGGAGGGAATATATATATATATACCAACTTATTAAGTCTTATAATAAACTTATGATTTAGTATTATGTATAATATTAATGAATTTTACTTTAATGGATATGTTCTATCTGTCTATACTCAATCGCAGACCATTTCATCTTTGACTGTTTACATCGCTGTGATTATTTGTCATTCTGTACAGTATATTAAGTCACAGAAATTGCATATGTGCATTGTTAATACATTTTTTATTAAATGAATATATTATATAAGAGTGCGCAGTGATATTTACACGCAATTATTAAAGCGCGATTAATATGCAAGTGGTCCATTAGCGATTCTAATTCAACGATCGAAGTCCTGCGATTTTTCTAAATCGCAAAAAAATAGCAATCACACGTTAAATTAAGCTCACAGAAATTCATTACACCGCAGTTATCTCATCTCAAATAATATTTGCCTAATCCGCCAACATCCATTAGTTTATTTAATTTACAAAGAGGGAATTAACCGGACGATTAAGTGCTTTGACGACTCACTCGTTGCTATTAGTTTATCATCAGAAAGTTTGATATGGCAAAAGTAAATAACCGCGAAGAGTTGTTAAGCCGCGGTGCGGTTCGTTTACTTGAAATACGCCAAGTTAGTAAAATTCATTTATGATATTAGTTTTTGATGGTTTATCCATGAGAGCATTTAATTACTCATGGCAAATTTATTTGCTCGCATGCAAGAAATAAATATGCACACGTGTACTAATATATGTATATGTATATATAGCTTTTGGCTATAAAAAAATACAAAGCATCTTCATAAAATGATATGTAAACGTTCTGTATTTAATAAAAAATAAAAACAATTATCTTATTGAAAAGTAATATTTATTTTTATAACAATTTTAATATAAACAAAATGTCGTAAGACTATAATATATAAATACATAATTAATAAAAGTCATGAAAGTTTACATAGTAGCAGCTGGATCTTAGTGAATATTTCGCTTGAATATTTCGATATGAATTTTATATTTATATACGTATTCAATTTTATAAATTGCGCACAGAAATATTTTCAGCTTTGAAACGCAGTCATAAACAGAACTAAAGTAATAATATTATAAATTACATTGACAAACAAATATTTATATGCTTATATTTATATGCATTTAAAAAAAATATTAATAATTTTAATATTTGTTAGTCCTTTTTTAGCTTTTATTATCAAGAAATCCGCTTTCAAGAAAATGCAATAAATTGATAAATTTGCTTCATCCTTACGCCAAGAATGTATAACGTTGTTTAGAATTTTTTGTGCTATAACAGATATACATATAATCATTAATCACATAACTGTTGGAAAATGCGTGTAACTAATTACTTGGATTTGCTATTTTATATTGCTGTTTTCAGCAAAATATTTATCGATTTATCGAATTTAAGAGAGATAATTCAATCTCAATGGTGACTATGAAAAAAGTGTACACGTAAAGGAAAGTGTTATCTTTCTTTTTTAGAAGGCAATATGTTTAGTATAATGGCGAAGACACTGGTTTCGCTAATGCGTGATATCTGATTTTTTATTTTTAAGCAAACACACGTGCGAGCGCAAACGTTTTGCAGAAATATAGTCTCAGAAGTATCGTAAATCTTTGCTTTATACCGCTAAGTCGGCGACAAGTCAGTCGTGTTATTCTCACGAATAATAAAATTTATTATCGCTAAATTATTTTTTCAATGCACGCAGTTGTTTAGAAAGCCTGGAGTAATAGGATCATATTTATCAAAGATTTTAGAGATTGGCTACATTGAATGTTCAAACTTTAATTTAAACTGATCCACTTAAAATTGTGTACTGATTTAAACAAACAAGATTGAAGAAAGGGGAAAAATAACTTTTAAAGTGTGTGTGAAAGGAAAATCTTTTATGAGATATTTTATATCTGATTTATGTCAGAATATAGTAAAGTATTTTTGAATATAAAAGTCACAAAATATTTAGAATTTTATTTTAATATTTTTACATGCAAAATGATTAAATAAAAAATTTATACGTAAAAAGGTTATGTAAATCTGCATGAAAATGCAAGCAAGTATTTTGTATTATTAAAATAAAGAGAGAGAAAGAAAAAATAATTTCTATTTCTGATAATTTTATTAATCTGGTTTTTCCGATTTATCTTTATTACAATTTTTATTCATTATGAATGGATCATATCAATTTTAAATCACGAAATATTTTAAATGTATAAGCGCAATAATTATTCACAAAACATAGACGTCTGTTAATTTCCAATTAATTTTTTAATTTTTTATAATTTTCAAGTCTCTTAATTTTCTGAATAAAGCGCACACAACCACTTTTTATTAATTAGCTCGTCCAATATATTTTGTAATAATATTCTGTAAAATATCAACTAAACTAAAATCTAAATTCAAATTTTTAGGGAAGATATCATTATACCGTACTGATATATCTTCGAAATTACATGCACATACATCGATAAATCATACAATTTGCATGTACAGCACATAACAACAAGCCAAATAACATGTTATTTCATCTATGAGTAACTGGTTTGGTGTTAAATACTGATGGTTACCCTAATTTAAAGCCAATGTATCCTGTATTACCCGCGATATGTTGGCTTGGATAGCTAACATACTCATAAATATGTACCTGTCCCTAACGTAAATATATACCTTACGCCTCGAGCAAAATTCGCAGCACACAAACTGCACGATATATTAACCCGGATTTGCTCAGATAATAAGATTTATTACCATCCATCGCCCAACCTTCGTCAAACTTCCGCACTTCCATCCACACATACACACACATACACACATGTATATCCATCTTCAACATTCCCTCTGGTTATGATACTTGTATATATGTATCATGTTTTCATGGTTTGCTTCTCTTGATTATGTCTGAGGAGACAGAAACCGTCATACTCTTCACTATTTAAGTCCACTTCCAGAACTGACGGTTAACTCTTAACCGAAGTTTAACTTATTCATCGTCTCTTTCCAATTATAGAATTAAAAAAAGATGAGAAACAAATTGAACCTCGGTTAAGAGTTATCCGTAAGTTGTGGAACTGAGCCTTAATGCTATATACTGCATATTTCATGACGCCGGTACCGGGTACAGGTCCGTCTTTAAGGTTTATGGACGCGCATACTGATTCGTGCATGGATGACGTGAGCTGTTGTCGAATGCGAAACAGTCGCATTAAAGTTGACGATGTCGTTCGCGTTTAATCGCCGATCTGCCGTCGCTGCTAACCAGAAATCAGGAGAGGACCGTAACCTCGCCCACTCCTTCGTGATCGCGCATAATATGCGTTAATTCGAAATCTCCGCCGCGCCAGACTCCAATTTCAACTACATTGCCGAATTAAATTTTCCATGTCTTTCATTGGGGAAAGTGCGCTATTTAATATTTTGTATTGCGGTACAGTAGGATACCATTCGATAAATTTTTAGAGAGAATAGAAGTGGATAGAACAATAATAATAGAATAACTGGCACTTTCATTACAAGGCGAAAAAAGCGCGAAACTAAGCGCATAAAATTCCTCTCGTTGAGGATAATTTTTCAAATACGGGGCAACATGAAATCTCTTAATTACTTCTAATTTTAAATTCACAAAGCGGTCAGTTTTAAAACGCCGTTAGAACATTTATGATAAAATTTTATATAGGAAATTAGATCTTTCTCGAAAAATCTTTTAGAAGAATTAATATAAATGTCATTTAAACGTATACATTTCTTGTTTGACGTTGAAATCGCTCAAATATCTTGTCTTCTGATCACCTCAATCAATCATTCTGCGGATCGCAATAATTATATAGGAAATGTAATGGGCTTTCGCCTTATTGTTGACTGATGAACGTCCAAAGACTTTTAGACTTATCCATCTCTATTAAATAAATACGGCAGCATGATCAAAAAAATTTCACTAAGCAAAAGGTGAACTCTGAATTCATTAAGGGATCGATTAAATTAAAGCGGATGCCCTATATCTGTTGTATTAATCAACCTTTTTCGACCGTGAGCTCGCAATTAATCATGTCATACGAGACACTAATTTAACGTTGGCACGAAAAGTGCTAAGGAATTAGTATACCTTTTTTTTAATTCATCGACGCTGTAAGAATGTCGCACGTGTCGGCGCCCAAAGACACGCGATAAAATCGAACCTTTGCTATCGACCAGTGTGCGGTTTGTAATTTTTCTACGTCGAAATTTCTCGTTGCATCAATGAAAATCAAAGGCCGCGACAAAGAAAATTCTTCTCGATACAAAAATGCCGAAGAAAATTCTTCACTGGTATCTCACTCGCTCTATGCGATGCACTTTTTATTATCATCGTACATCGACTTGACTCTGACGATAGGGCTGCTTCTTTTTACACGCTTTGTGCACGCTTCGTAAGCGATCCCTCTTTTATTTTTCGCTTCTCTCTTTTCTTCAATTTTGCTTTATTTTTCGCTGTGGAACGTTTCTTGATTATTTATATAATTCAGCGATTGAATTCTGTTTCCGCATATGTAATTTACACCACGGATTATGCAAAATTTATATTTTCTCTTACAGTAATGTTAGTTACGTTCGAGTTGGCTTTAACATATTGCTATTAATTATCAACGGAGAAGTAATTATTAACGGATGTTACATTATTAATCATTTTTCATCACACATCCACACACACACACACACACACACACACACACGCGCGCGCGCGCGCGCGCGCACGTGCATATATATACATAAGTACATCTAACAGCACAGACCGTTTAGGGGATGTTTAGAACATCCAGAGAATGTCCGTATGTCCTTTGAATAGCTTAAAGACATTCCCAAGGTATATCCTGGATAAAGTGTGCTATTTAGGGTGTGTGTGTGTGTGTGTAG
>NW_012130069.1:160357-167980 GCF_000143395.1 Atta cephalotes | reverse complement strand
TACGTAGAAGTACGTTCGTATCGTTCGTATAGTAAGTAATACCTACGTAACGTAGTACTCGTAGTAAGTAGTAGTGTATTAGTGTGTGTGTGTGTGTGTGTGTGTGTGTGTGTGTGTGTGTGTGTGTGTGTGTGTGTGTGTGTGTGTGTGAAGAATATATAGCGTTTTTTTTACTTCAAAAGAGATGTAACTTGAAAAAACATATATGATTTTCGAGTCATTATTATAAATGAGTTACATTACTTTGCATTAATTATCAAAAATAAACTAACTTTACAATCCGTCTGGCAAATAACATTTGTGTCGTTTTTAAGGTTTTCAAAGAAATTATAACTTTTACAAGAATGATACATTTTCGAGCCGTTATTTTTAAATAAAAAGAAATGTCTTTTACAGAGAATATTTTGAATTAAAACAGTTTTGGTGATTGAAGAAGAAATTTATTTTAATCAGTTTTAGCTGAGCAAGGAAATAAACGGTTGGTGACATTTCATTACGTTACTTTTGATGAATTATTCTTTGTTGTAATTTTGTAGGATACCAAAATCGTCACACCAAAAAGAATAATTTTTAAGGGTTATGAAACGAAAATGACATGATATTTGACAAAATCAAGTTTCAAAGAATATATTCTTTTTGTCAATATTTGATTAATAAATAATTTTCTGTCAAGTTAAAAATAGTTTTCTCCTTTTCTAAAAAAACTTAATACTTAATTTTTTGAGTTGTATCACTTTTAAAATAAGGGAATGTGTATAAGGGGATATATATATATAACAATTTATAATCAACAAGTACAATAAAATTTATTATTTTTTATTTTTTCCAGTTTCCTGTGAAAAATCTATGAAAACGTATGTGTCAGAAATCTCTATTGCGCAATTGATAATAAACCCAAAAACTACAAACATTGAAACATCTGAGCCCAAGTGAATCCAGAAGGTTAAGCAACCGGTAATGAATGGAACTATAATTTATCCAGTTAATACAAAACCCGATTCACTATAATTGAAATTTTGTATTTATCGACAGTCTCCCACTGCACATGTCACAATAAATTTGCAGCTGGATGATCATATTTTAATATCGCTCGCAGCTTGATGTATTTCGGAACCAAGCGAACCGCAGGTCGATTAATCGCAGTCGCATCTCAAGTAATCTAGTTTCCTTGTTTGATATCGAATATTGAATTTCCTCACGTTCTATTTATCGTGCTTAAATTGTATCTTCAGCAATAACGAGGGATGGACGTACAGAACGGAGAGGGAGAGAGGGAAAGAGGGAGAGAGGAGAACAGAGAAAAAGAGTGGGGAGAGGGAAGCTTCTTTATATTCTTATAGAAACATGGACACAGCAATGTTTTTCCATTTATACGGAAAATAGTACAATAATAATAATAATAATAATAATAATAATAATAAAACAATAATAATAATCTCATAGGCATTTTATTATAGTTATTGATATTTATTCACGTTCGTTATATCTCCAGAACAAATTGCATTAATTTTTGTTGGATTCCGTTGACGGGGGAACTGATTGCCGTAGAAAGTTCGTATTATCTCAGGAATCCTCAACTTTCTATGTAACATTCCATAAATAACTACTTGGCTATTCCATTCTCATGAATTTTCTTGTACGGGACAATGTTAGCAATGTTACATTTGCTTTCACGTTTACTTTTAGTGTTTCTCCAGCGTGTCCTGAATGCTTGATGATATTGTGTATTTAGTTTTGCGCGGTTAACAAGAGCAGTAAGTCACATATGTCCCTTTCAGAAGAGAAGTTTCTTTTTTCGTTCTAATTCAACGTTTTATTTCACGGCGAGTCCAATTGCAATGTTTACATCTCTTTTATCTCTAATAGCTCTCATATAAAACATCATTTGCTCGAAGAAAAGGAGATTTCGCGAGATTTAAGAGCGCAGCCAGTTTAGCACGAATAAAATGTAAAAGTTCATGTACTAGCAGATGTGCACCATATTTTATGTTATTTCTCTGTCTTAAGAGCAAACTGCATCGTATTAACTTTCAAAACTTTCAATCTTTCTTATTTGTAAAATGTGCGTAAAACGAAAGCATAAAGCTTGTTTAATTGTTTTGCAGACTACCATACTTTTATAAAATCTCACCCCGCTTACTTTCATGTACTCATTGCAACCGACTGCGAAATTTGAAGTTTTATGAAACAATATTACGATGTGGAAACTTTCAGACAATTTAATTCCGAGTTCTAAATAAATTTTTAAGTTATAATGCGATCTGTCATTCGATTATGCATCTGTCAAACGAAGCAGTTTGAAATATTTATTTTTATCCTCCTATTATAACCAAAATTTAAACTTTCATAATTCTCATGTTGTCAAAAAATTCAAAATCATTTCAATCTAAACCACTTCGATTTTTTATCTACAAATTTTTTTTTAACGATCACAATCCTTCAAAATAAAGATCGTGTTAAATAACCATTTGTCACCAGTCTACTAGCTGGATTTGGTCTCGATATCATTTATCTAGACGACATCGAGATCCTATCGCATCCGGCATACAATCCTAATTTTGCATCGTTTGATATAGCCTACTTCTCTCAATAAAATATTGCTTGTATAAAGGACGATGAAAATAGAAATTAAATTTACGACTATTAATGATTGATGATGAATGGTTATTAACTCTTTCAGACTTGATTTTATTGAAACTATTAAAAAAAAGTCTTTTTAAATTTAATTCATGTGCGCTTTAATAAGTAATTCATACTAAATGAACTTTTTTTTGAATTTTTTTGAATTTTTTTTCCAACATATATATTATTGTGTACATTAGATCTTATTGTCAAATGAAAGATCTTATTGTCGATGGAATTATATTTATTACAATATCATTTACGGATAATATATCTTCAAATTTAATGTATATTACAATGTCCGCAGCATCTGAAGAGTTAAACATAATAATAATCTGTATTTTGAGGAATAATTGTTATTGTTTCTAAATAAATTTATATATAAAAACTGTTTTTCAAAGTAAAAATCAAAGAATAATTCAGAATTTTTTTGACTACAGTATAGCGGATTAATAAGATTCGCTATCCGATCGCTCTCGCATATAAGCAATATAATTTAATAAAAACAGTTTGATCAGATTTCGGTTTAATCTTGTCAATCGCAGTCAAAGAGAGTTAGCCTGGAATTCTTTTGAATCGTGATACACAACATAATTCAGGAATACGACGTGCGTAGGTGCATTTGATCGGCGCGGCGCAGCGATTTCACAATCCGACAAGGAGAAGGATGTCGCGTTGATCTCATTGAACACATCCCTTTTTTCTCGATTCAACGAGATGTCGTATCGGCATGGTGCCGTTCATCGGCAAACGTTTCACGCCAATCATTGCTCGCCGCGGTTAATTGTCGAACGCAAAATTTCATCGGTCTCTTTCGAGTATCTGATTCGTCGGCAGATATATGCATTTATTCAGTCCATTTCACAAGTTGACGTTAAACGTTGCGGGCCACGCGCGTGCCTAAAGATAGTCCGCAAGAAATTATAATCCACGAACGAAGCTGGCGGATATTAGCGATAATCGCTTTTCCTATGCCTGATTCGCGCGTTTAATCACGTCACGTTCTCATCCTCTTTTCTAATTTCGAATGCCCGTGCCGATGTATGCATTGGATAATCTTGCAACATTAAACATCGTGGCGAGGAACTATAATGATTGCACTACTGTGGGCGTTATCGAGTAGATGACGTAGTTGTTTGAAGCAACCATCGACCGGGTAAACTGCCGGGTGCAAAAATTTATGTACACGTGCAGCGTGACACCTGGATGTTATGTACGAATTTCCAATAATAGCACGCAGTGCACTATGCATGAATACGTTAATTTCGCTATACCGTATTTCGTAATGTAGTATCTTCTAAGAGCTAAGCTCTCCATATATATTAATCCTTCCAAGAAGACTTATTTACTTGATCAATATCCTCCCTATAATTACAGAGATGAATCAATTTCAATGCTTCATTAAATCTTTTGATAAGATTTAGCAAGCTTAATTGAAAAATTCTTGAATTCGAAAGCATCTATTCTTATTATTTACTCTTGTAATCTTGTAAGAGTAGTTATATATATAAATATGATAGCAATGCGCAAGAAATACGTAGCTAACTATATTTATAGCGAAGTTTAAACACATATTTATAAAAGTCTTCTAGAATTTATGAAAATATATACTTAGTTATCTTTCTAAAGAATACACCGTGATCTCTCCTGTGAAATCATTTGTATTAACATTAGAACAATTGAGATCGCATGTTATTCATGAAAAATTAAAAAAAATCTATAGAATATGGAGAAAATTACAGAGTTCAGAGTTTAATATGAACATCGCGTTTTACAAAATATATTCTTTCCTTGTCTTTTTTCTACAATACATATATTTCATAATCTTTGCAACAAGATTTTGTACTCTTCAAACATGATTGTATTACTTTCTCGGATGGAGCGTCGAAACGCCTCGATAACATAAAATTGTGTTAAGTATTATAGAGACGAGATTTTCCGATATAAAAAGACCGATGTACATTATATTCCATTAGAAAGCAGAAGAACGAAGCTTAAAAAATGCAAACTGTAAATAATAATGGTAGCGTTCAGCAGAGAAAACTGATCAGAGGTTTAGTGATTCTTTAATATGATTGGTTCTTGCCTTTAATTCTTCACTGGATCTAAATGTAAGAATCAATCATATTAAAGAATCACTGAGTGTTCATTGATCAGTTTTCTTTGCTGAACGCAGCCATTCTGTCATTCAAATGGCTGGCGCTTTTGTAAACATAAAATGTAATTGTTTGATAAAATGCAATCTAATAGACTTCGTTGACATTTATTTGCGTAGCGCAAATCTTTAATTATTATCTTTAAAATAAGGAGCTTCTACCAGATCTTTATAAATAAACGAGCTTTAAAGATGTAAACATTAATCCTTTATTCTTTTTCTATCATTTCATGGAACATTTCGACCGTACTTAATTCTCTTCAGCCATGTTTAAAAATAAATAAAAACCCTTAACAATAATTATAAGAAACATATTAAAAACTTATAAATTAATTTCGATGACGGTATACAAAAGTATTAATCGGATCAACTCATCTACAATGACAATATGCGTTACTAACTTAACCATGTTATACTGAGTTAAATTTAAAACGTATATAAAATGTAGATCCAAACCAATTTTTCGGGTAATGAGAAAGGGTAATCAAAATGATCAGATTGGACAAATGGTCTTTTCTAACTGAAATTCTCACTGAAATTAATTTATAAGTTTTTAATATGTTCTTATAATTATTGTTTTTATTTATTTTTAAACACGGCTGAAGAGGACTAAGTACGGTTGAAATGTTCCGTGAAATGATAGAAAAAGAATAATAAAGAATTAATATTTACATCTTTAAAGCTCGTTTATTATAATGACTTGATAGAAGCCCCTTATTTTATTATTGTGTGAAATTTATTATGAGCGATTTATCTAATATTTTTATTGTAATTAATTATCTTTAAAGATAATTACATTCCATATTATGGCATCATATGATACCGCGATCTCATTCCAATATCTTACTTCTTTATTCATGTGATGTAGAAATCGGTTGCACGTATTAATATTTCGCTCTTAAAACCCATCCACTACGATAAAAATTTTGTGATTGCATATCAACGTAATAATTTCAGGGATGCAATCGAATAACGTGATACGTGGAGTATCTGGAGGATATTAATTTGAGGAAGCAAAGGCCTTGGTACAACGATAACAATCGTTTGCTAGCACCGATCATATCTTCCAGAGCTCATTGTATGATTTTAAAAGCTTGTTACGAGATATGCTTGAATGTTGGGGCGCACTCCTATTTATTTAACGCGTTATTGACGCCATTGAACATGTTATTGCGAATAAAACCTATTCACATTTGATGATCTGCCGCATGTATGAAGTCTTTGTTTTTTCTTTTCGATAGTTTTGTCAGAAATCGATAGCTGTCGTTGCAACAATGTTGTAGCAATGAAAGAAAATCGATTTTAATTTCGAATACATATCGCGTGACGCTGATATGTTTTTTAATTAATAGCGCGAACAATCGTGAGTTGGCAATTTATAGAGGCGGACCATATACGGATAACATTTAATAGTTTGATAACTATTAAATATCATCCGATCCGAACGAAATGCGTAATTAAATACTTGTAACGCATGCGCTTGAATACCATCATAAATTGCATAATTATTGGATCGCTCACGCGCTCATGATTGTATTGCGCTCTCAAAATTCGCGCCCCGTCATGCTTCGTCAATTTTCATTAAATAGTGTCGACGCGCATCCCGATTTCCTCGATTGCGTAATTTTCAGCAGCCCAGTTTTGCGTGTGCGTGTATGAATATAAGGGCTTATCATATTTATTCGTATTGATCTAAAGTCGCATTATGCGATAGAGCGATGGGATGTTATATGATTGTGTTTGTAGATAATGTAAACGCGCGAGATCCACAACGAGAATCTTCATAACTCTGACAAGTTGTTGAAAAAGTTATGTAAAAAAGCTGTGCTCAGGCTTGGCCATTAATGTCAAAATTACTGACGAGAAAATTAAAATTCCTATAGCGTGTTTTTCTAATGGTACTTTGCAAATTAAAATTCACAAAGTTCGATGTTGCCGTGTGCGATAATGCATTAAAAAGTTTTTAATACTTTAATGTGACACTAATAATCCTCGGCTTTCGTTTAAAACATGCAGTTTATTAATTACATAAGTATATCTTGTTTGTAAAATTGTACATGAAAACATGAAATTTTGCAAATAATTGAAACAAAGTTTCCGAAATCAGGAAATGAATCAATTTGGAATCTTAATTGAATTTTACGTATTCATTTTTTCTTCGCTCTTCATTTTCATTCCTTTGAAAATAAAACTATCTGGTTCTAAAAATTTCATTTGCACATAATACTCGAATTAAAAAATTTAAATTATCTAACTCACGAATAATCGTTTTGCTCTCTTAAACTTCTTAACTTGCTGAAGCAATCAAATTTTCCACAGGTTTCTGATAGAGAGTAAATTAATTATCATAAACTATCATAAGCTATAAGTAATTATTGGCTTTTGAAGTGATTGCCGAAAAAATAATAAAGACGAACGACATTTTTTATTATTCTGAACGACCGTTATTTTTCATGCAATTGGCGAATGTGTCCCGCCAAGAGTCGTATTGCAAAAAGTTTACGCGGGAAGTATATCAGGGAGAGACATTTATTGCGGATTCTTATATTTTCTCCATTAGAGAGGACATCATCGAGGTGAACCAACGTGAAACTTATCACTATGAAAAATCATCGTTTTCTCTTGTGCACTATTCAATATAGTCCTCGTGTCGATGATATGCGAGCGAGAGCACACTCGATGAATACTCTCCACGAAATTATAAAGACATCCCACCCCCACCCCCCCAGCTTCCAAAACTAAGTACTCCCGTCAGTATCGTTGCTAATGGACGCTAACTTAAGATAGAAAGTGAGGTTTTCCAGCATGCTGTGGTTGATCTTGGTTACCGTTCTCTTTGTACTCTC
>NW_012130069.1:155722-156696 GCF_000143395.1 Atta cephalotes | reverse complement strand
TATATATATATATATATATATATATGCGTATATATTAGGTGTAGGAAGTTCGTGGCGTTTTTTTAATGCCATCTAACGGGAAAAATGCCACGAACTTTTTCCCTAATATATATATATATATACACACACATGTATATGTGTATGTATACATCCCTTTACTAAATATTTTTCACATGACTTACTATATATATAAAACGGCAATAACTTGATTTGCAATTTATCATTTTAATATTGTAACGTTGGTAAATAAAAACAGGCTCTAATAAATAACACATTTTTGTTTATATAAAAAGGTCTTTGTTACTAGTCTGCGTCATACAACCGTAGTTTCTTTTGAAAATATTTAAATTCGAGCACGTTCTGTATTTATACCGCGGATGTGTCCTGTAATTCATTTTTTAATTAACGCAAGAATAATTTCTATGTATGTCGTATATTCAGTGCTGTTATTTACCAATACTGAAAATGATAACTGAAATTTTATTTTCCCTGAAAAAAGCAATAATGAGAGAACCCGATAAAAATAATATCCGGCGAGATCACACATCGGCATTTGGCCTCATAACTACTTTCATGCATACGATAAAATATTTCTCATACCGAGGTGTATTGATATCGTCCAAGTATGTTCTCAATGCAAAAACCGGCGCAGCATTTCACTTTCGAATTACGTGCAAATATAAATTTATAATTTAAAAATGACACTAAAATTAAATCTTTTCAATATATCAAATTGTTTTATATCTTTCTATCAAATTTTACAATTGTCATGTATTTTTGTTAGCGTTGTTCGAAGTTTTTCACCTATTAATTTTTCATTAAACAAAAATTGATGGGAAAAAAGTTAAAAAATTCATAAATAAAAAAACGAAGCTTGTATACTTAACAGGTTCTTTAAAGAATTTCATTGAGAATGGAAACAATTTAATTGTACTTTATTTCCTTTTTATCTCTCTCTCTATTCTTCCGACGTA
>NW_012130069.1:150331-155702 GCF_000143395.1 Atta cephalotes | reverse complement strand
CTCTCTCCTCCCCCTCCCCCTCCTCTCTCTCTCTCTCTCTCTCTTAAAATCGGAAGCGCATCTTCGCTTCACCGGAAGTACGCGTACTTGAAAACAATTGAAAACTCACCGGAAATTAAAGCGGGATAGGGGTGAATCGGAGAATGTCGATCCTCGGAAAAATTTCTCGCACGCGTTCACGCATTACGACATATGCGTATATGCATAAGTGCGATGCGCGATACGGGATTATAAGGGTTGAAACGGGCGGTCGCAACGGGCCGCGCGCCTCGACGATACTGGCCGGCCGTCTCGCGGCAGTCGCCTCGCGACGCCGGCAACCCAGAGCCCAGAGCGCGTACTCCAGACGCCGACCTATCGCGGCCCGTCGCCAAAACTCGGCTCTCGGGGTCCACTGCCGACGGTTTCCGCACCACCGATCGGCTTTTCACCATCGAAAGCTCCGTCCTAATCGGAATCGGAAACGGAACCGAGAATATGCACTCTCATTCGCAGGAAGCGTATCTTTCTTGAGAAAAAAGGAGAAAGAAAGAAAAGAAGAGAGCTCCCTTCGGAATCTTCCGATATCTTGTCTCGTCTTGAACGTCGCGAACGTCTTGTAACATTGGAGCAAATAAAATTGTATGTATGCACGAGGATGGATTTATAGTTTACAAAGATTCTTCCCTTTCTCTTTCAATCGAGACATTGCCGTTTCCACGTGTAATATGTGACGTAAATCCTGTATCATATTTGTCCTGTATCGTATCTGGGATTTCGAATTTATCGACAGCTATGTGTCATACATTTTTTTGGAGATGGTATTTCCAATTTCTCATTTCTCTAGGCGGTATCGGCTGAATTTTCTACTATTGATAAAGTTAATTCGGAGCGCTGTGTTAATTCATCAAAGTGTCGATTTAAGTATCGAAATTTATGAATTTTACAGAAAATTATATTTACTTTATCTATTAATATTTCAGTGTATATGTATTACATTTATTTGTTCAATCTTAATTTAATATTTTAAATTAATAAATATTATTTATATATTTCGATAGCTTCAGAAGATAGCTAAGAATATAATAGAATATGTAAATGATTACATTTCTTTTGAGGGAATTATATTAAATATTAAATTGAATAATTAAATTGATGCTTATAAAATGCTCGTGCAAATAAAATAATTATTATGTTTTTGATTTTTTTGCGTGCTATATCAAAAATAATAAATTGCGATAATTCGAAAGTGTTAACTTTTTACAACGATTCATCATATAATGTTAATTTTATAACAAGTCATTTTATTACATTTTATACAATCCCATTTATATATATTAAAAATCATACGAATGTGTGATTTTTCTCCTGTTCCTTGCCACTCAATTTTACATTTAAATTTAATCTTGAGTTTATCGATTGATGTGTGCGCTTTATTTATTTTCCAATTCCTGTAAAATCAATTGCAATCAATAATTTTTATCTATCAAAGAGTTATTTTGAATCTATCGATGAGCAACAAAACTATTTTTATTATAACTCAGAATGAATGAGATATTTCTTAATATAATAACTTCTATATAGTTTGTCAATCAAATCCTTCGTTATTTGAAATTTTTGCAAAACTTTTTGCATAATCGAAATTGTAGACTGATCAAAATCAGAATTTATATTAATTATTTATATACATTATTTATTTATATACTTAAATATGAAGCGTCACTACGGTCTGAATATTAAGATGTTGAACTATTTTATATTCATATAAATTCTGATGATGAAAAACTATTATATTCATATAAATGAATTAATTTCAGAAATGATAATTGCGTGCCGATATGATTGTCGACTTTATGGTATTGTTGACTTTCAACGCAATCAATCTAAAATATTAATAATCCCCCCAAATTTTTCAAATCTCTAAAATCTTAATCTTAAAAAATTATAATAAATTTATTGCGAAAAATATTGCCTCGGAGTCGAACCCGGATCTCTTGCATTCCGTGCGAGCATTCTAAACCTTTAGACTACAGAGACACGCAGTTATCATTTCTAAAATTAATTCATTTATATAAATATATATAATAATTCAACATTCAGACCGTAGTGGCGCTTTGTATTAAAGTAATGTATTTAACATAACGATCTTGTTTCCAATCTTATTGTTAATTATTTATTTCTTTATTTTTTTAACTCGTCTTTTAATTCGCAACGTCTTGAACACTCTAAAAAATAACGTGTCTATAATTCTCATTATGTTGGTATTAATATTAACATCAATATGATGTGGATTTAACACCATGGATTTTAAATCTACATCAGTGGTGTTGATATAAATACCAAAGGAAATCCATGATGTTAATATAAACGAACATAATGAAAACGAACATAGTGAGAATTATATATATATATATAAATCTAATGGTGTTAATCGACATTTTTTAGAGTAAAGTGGTGATAAATTAATATTCAAAAAAGCGACGTATTACTAATGTTGTCGGTAAATTGTATTTTCCAAAAACTTAACCCGCCTGTATAGGGAATGACAAGCGAAAAACGCTCACGTAATCGGAAAAAAGTGCTAGTTATAACTCCATTTCACTGTGCGAGAGAGGAACGTACGTTTTTTATTTATTATTTGAGAGAAACATAAGATTTTTTCCCTTTGGAGGAAATTTGTATACTTTTATATTATATGCGGTGGAATTATTAACTGTGAAATACATTTGGAATTAATAATTTTAAATTGATGTTATATTTCATAAGAATCGCTACTGTTCTCTGTGCGCTGACTGAAATTCAGTTACAGTAAAATATATCGGTGGATTGCACGCAAATCGAACAAGAAATTACGCGCGACACATGCGTTCACATAACGATTCACATAACGATTCATTATTTTACGAAATGGCAAATGACTTTTACAATTATCCTAAAGTACACTCATATAATGGGATATAGCTGCGATTGAAATTATATTTATGTTCCAATCTATCTTAAGATTAGACAAACCGTGTATTTATTTATTGACGTTAAAAAAGTATTCACGAGTTATATATACTTTTGAAAAATCCTTGCAGTATATTTTACATACGCTCAGTATATTGCACACATAAATTTCCATAAAATAAATTATAATAGGATTATCTATACAATTGATTTCATTTCCGTCGAAATATTACATTGACATCATATCACCATAGCAGAACATACGTTTTTATTGATCCATTATCTAATAGAAACAATAGAGCTGATGTGACGTCTCATTGTGTTGTTATAAGTGCAATTTTAGTCACCGGACATTTAACATTAAGTAAAACTCCAAAAGTATTTTTTGCATCTGCTAAAGATATAATAAAAGAGTAATATTTGTACTCTCATGCTGCAATAATTTTAGTTAAAAAAATTAAAAAACTTCATTTATTAATCATTAGCAGTTTTATCATATAGTCAACGTTTCAATCCATTGAATATTCACAAGTGATGAAATAAGTTTTCCTAATGATAACGAAAAAAATAAATAACGAAAAAGTAATTTGCTTCAATGGAAACGTGAAATATTCTCCGCAAGCACTTGCATCATTTAGGTCAATAAAAATATTCTAGAATATTAATATAAACTGAAAAGAAGAAATAAGAGAGAGAGAGGGGGAGGGGATAGAAAATATATTGCATTCAATGTAAATATTATTTAAATTATAAGTAAAAAAATTCGAAAAAAAGAATACGGGATAAAACAAATATTTGTTTCTCTTCATTCTCTTTTCTCTTTCCTGATACTATTTCACATATTTCGCTTCTTCATGTCATATGCAACTCTATAAATATGTATCTGTGGTATCTCTGTTTTTTTATTTGAAAACATGTAACTTGAATGACAAGTCATATGCGTGACGAGATAAATCTCATGATGTCGCGTATTTCCGGAATTTTTGTCGCGTTTCAACCGTACTCTCTAATTACACGGATAATCGAATTGGCAAAAAAAAGTATGATCGGGATTATACCAGTGGGCGTATTGCGAGCTCGATGATTGGAATATTTTCAATTACTTATGCACACAATGCAACGCTTTCAATTGTCACTTTGACCGAATGAACGTTCAGCCAATTATAGTGTAGACGCAATATTGAAACGACACGATCACTGGCACACGCGTCAAAAAGAAAATAAGAAAATAAGTACAATTGGAAATGCATAAACGGCTGTAAATCCTGTTATTAATGTAATGGCACATGTAACAATTTGCTGTCGTTTGATATAAGAGTTATTTTGTAAAATTAATTATATAATATAAAAATAAATGGTTTAATGAAACTCTTTCTCATTCAAAATTGTCAAGTTTTTATTTGTACGAAAATTATTGGCTACGTTCCAGAACATTACGATCAATTTCGAATAAGTTTTTACATCGTTGCTCTGTGAGCAATAATATGGTAAACATGCACAAACATACACAATTCAAACCGAACTCTGTTTACTATTTGTATCTCGCGGAATTTATGTGAATCGTTCAATTGAAAATTGTGTCAAAGTCTTTTGTAAATACGATTTGATTTTGTGTAATTAATATAATTACGCGCTCCTTTGTCATCCATCTTATAGGTCTCGCGTAACTTAATCTTTCATCGTTGCTTGCATTCGCTGTCTAATTACATTACCTCGCAGAGAGAAGAAATCAACCAAATTTCAATTAACTTCAACTAATAATTATGAGAAGAATTCTAAAGCGATAGCAGAAACAAATTAGCGATTGCTAGTCAGCTTTAAACCGAACAATATACATGATCTAACTTGTTCAGTAATTCTATCACATCAATCGTATTTCGTTAGTGAATATTCTTAAATAATTACAAAGTATGAAAACTAAAAAGCAACTTGTAATATCTTGCCTCAAGCAAAATTGCAAGACTAAAAGATGGAGTAACAATACCTGAATAAGTGCGTTCGAAAATACGTAAAAAGCAGGTCAAAAGGTTTTTCACGAAATTCTCTCTCACGTTGCACTCGTTTTAATTGAATCAATTACACGTTCCATTATTTGAAGCGCCCGTGAATAGTCGTCTGTTTCCGATTCTTTGGATCCGACGCATCGGGAAAAATACTTTATCACTATCCACACGGTGTGACGTACGAGCTTCCCGCAATATATTTTTTCTTCTCATGTTTCCATTCAGACAGGATTGCACATAGATATCCGTATTATTTCAGATTGTTCTGATGTCAGAGAGGCAATGTTAGCCATGTCCAATTTTGTTCCAAGGGAAAACCGTTATTTCGGAATGAAATAGAGCTTGTGAAGATTGCGTATTTGTTATCTATGTAATATAACTAAGTCATGTAATATAACTTATCTATGTAATATAACTAAGTCATGTGAAAAATATTTAGT
>NW_012130069.1:137898-145358 GCF_000143395.1 Atta cephalotes | reverse complement strand
TAACAGGCACTAATAGCGCTATTCCTAATTAAAAATTGAGTCGAAAAATTCTCTACAATTTTGTAATTTTCGCATGATTGACAAAATATTAATTTCTAAAGATTGCCGAATAAACGCTGTCCAACTATTGCAAAAATTGCAAAGAGAAATAGAGAACTTTTCAACTCAATTTTTGATAAAAAATAGCATTATGTGATTCGGCAATCTTTAGAAATTAATATTTCTAATATTTCGTCAATCATTGCGAAAATAATAGAGGATTTTTCGACTCAATTTTTAATCAGGAATAATGCTATATGATTAATATCCGCTATGTAAAAAACACTCAGAAAAAAAATAGTAGGAATAATTTAGAAAAATAAACGTTATTTATTCTAGGATATTCTAGGAAATTAAAAATACTGTTTCTTGCTTTTTTTTATCATGTAAATATATCAACATTCTTAATACACAGTATTATAATAAAATAATAAATTGAAATTTATTATTTCTTTGTATAGACACATTTCAGTTAAAATGGATATATAAAATGCATAATTTTTAATGACATAATTATGAAAATTTGTACTCACTGTCTATTCTTTTATTATGAAATCTTATAAATAATTTTTAAGCAATATATACCATATGAATTATAAAATAGCAATCTTTAACTTATGTACAAAAACAAATATTCTCTTTTTAATAAAAAAATATTTCTATTTCAAATTAATTTTTATATATTCTACAATATACGAAAAAGCAGAGCATTCTTTGTATTTCAATATAAATATATATGCATTTTATATTTTTATTGTAATATATCAACGTTAATGTTTTTTATGGAACTATTATGTGTTTTATTTCATTCAGTGTAATACATGGAATCCAAAAAGGATTTTGTAATTTCGCCAACCACACTTCGGTCAGGGATACTTTGGCTCATTCCATACATTGCAAGCTGAAAAATATTACACACGACGATGAATATTTTAAAATGTAAATCTATTTAAAATTACAAATTGTAATTTTGTTTTTTACTTTTCCCTTCACTGGAACATTTCGGTCTTTCATAATTATTTCCAGTTCCGTATTAACATCCTCTAAAAATTGATCTGCTATTCCTGCCTCAGTATGTACATGTGTAACGCATATGTGTATACCGCAAGGAAATTGTAGTGGGTTCAAACTCCAACCTTTATTGCTAAGAGCTTCCGATAGTCTATAGATGTGAAAATCATTGGAACCGATTGCAATAACAGATGTGGCTGGTGTGCCAAATATGAAAATGCCATCCATTTCCCTCAACCTATATTCAATTTTTTAAAAAATCGATATATATTTGTAATCAATTCTAGCATAAATGTATCTCTAAATGCATACTTTCGTTCGATATATCTTGTAGTTTCAATTATCTTTTTAGTCGATTCCACATATTCGTCAAATCCATAATACAGTAATGTTGCCCAACAAGTAGCTATAATGCCTCCGGCTCGAGAACCACTAATTGTTGGACTTCCATATATGCCACCAGGCCAATCTGTCGTTATACTATACTGATAGTGTCGGTATTTTTTGTTTCGATAAAGGATTAGTGACGATCCTTTCGGAGCATATCCATACTGAAAGAATTATATGTTCTATACGTATTTCTCAAACAACATATACATTCTTATATAAAATATATAGGAAGAATACTTTATGAGTATCAGCTGATATACTGGTTACACCAGGAAGTTTAAAATCAAAGGGTGGTAAAGGATAGCCAGCATCAGACATAAAACAGGCTAGAAAACCGCCTAGACAGCCATCTACATGAACAGGAATACCATATTTTATGCCTAATTCAGATATTGCTTCGATATTATCCATCGTTCCATGGGGGAAATTCGGCGTAGATCCTACTAACTATAATTAATCAAACTATAATTAATCAAAAATAATTAAATTCGAATAAATTTGAGATAAAATTGCACAGTTACACTGTGCCATAGCTTACCATTACTGTATTTTTCGTAATTGACTTTTTCATAGTTTGGATGCAAACTGTAAAACTGTGTGGATGGACAGGCACGTAACATACTTTTATCTTCAAATATTGGGCAGCTTTGTCAAATGCTGCATGAGCGGTAATTGGAAGCACTATCTCTGGTTTTTTTATACCTTTGACATCACGAGCATAATCTCGGTATGCTTTGCATGCTAATAAAATTGACTCTGTGCCACCCGAAGTCATCTAGAACGTTTATCGAAGAAACTTCACATGTTGCATCTTAATATTTAATTTGTATGATTTTATATAAATTGTAAAAGTAATAGAAAAGCTACAGTTCCACAAGAATCTTTATCTCCATTGAACAAATTGCAGGCTATCCGAACTACTTCTGCCTCCATTTTACAAATCCCAGGAAAAACCTCAGGGTGTAGTGGATTAGTATAAGATGCAATTGCATATACATTCCCCATTAATTCTGTAAGTTCACTGTTAGTTCTGTAAACTGTACCTGATACACGACCTCTTTTCCAATCATAATCACCTAATAAAAAAAGGAGTGAAAAAATCAAATTAAAATATTGAAATCTCTCATAAGATATATTGGCAATAGTTAATTAATCTTACCAAGATAAATGTACTGATTTACTAAATTTAATAGATTTTCATTTTTCAATCCGTTTTTGGGAAGATGCACAATGAATGAAGTTTCTTTGAATCTGTGCAAAACATCATTTTCAAAGGTTTCATTAATTTTAGTTAGCTCTTTATTTATTTTATCACGAATAGAAGGAATATAACGAGCTAATCTAAACATATGTTTCTTGCCACGTTCTAAAAGACCTGTACATGTAACATGATAAGTATAATTTTCTCTAGAAAAAACTAATCATAAAAAAATATTATATATTATGCCTGACTTATACTTAAAGATATATATATGTATATATATATATATATCACATTCAATTGATTGTGTTTAGCAAAAAAGCAAGCAGCTTTGCATTGTATGATTCTTTAATATAATTATACATTGGTAAAACCAATCACATTAAAGAATTTTATAACAGTTGCAAGGCTACTTTTTCTGTTGACGCATATTATTGCAATACTTACTCTCGTCCTGATAAATAAAAGTCCATAACCACACTGTAGCAAGGGTAGCTGTACTCGTCATAGCTGCTATTTGCCATGGCTCTTTATTTTCAAATATATGATTTATGGCTCTTGGTATAGTATCCACGCGAAAATGCATATTTTTCTGAAAGTATATCATTAAATAACATTAATATGATGTATGTTAATGTGACATGAAATATCACTTTGAACAAACATTAACTGAAACGCTTGTCACATCAAACCAGACTGTAGGAGTGTAAAGACTTTGAACTTGGTTAAAGATCCATGACTGATAATCGCTTAAATAATTTCATTACTCACCTGAATTTCAACACTGTTAGCGACACGAATAACTCGTAATTTCTATTAAATAGAATGACTCAGCACTTTCCACGTATTTCCACTTCCGAGATAACGCTACTGAGTGCTCACAACGATAACACGTACTCCAGGCACAAAATCTTTTAAAACGTCAACACATCAAACATATATTGGACCGCTAGATCGGTGAGACTGACGTGGACTGGCAAGCTGTTGATCTCACGACTCACCGATTCACAATCGGACCGTATCCGTATTGAAACTTAAAAACTCTCTCGCGCTAACGCCCTCTCGGCAAACATTGTGCTACGATAAGGAGAGAGAAAGAGGGAGAGTTTGGCGGGGAAGGGAGGGGGGATAGATACATAAAGTGTTTATTACGATTCTAAGTCCTTCAAGAATCAATGAATAAAATATTACAACGATGAAAATATAAAATATATAAATTATATCATTAATTATATATTGTGTATATTATTAATATTATATATAATTAATTATATTATAATTTGATACAATAAGAAAATTGAGAATGTATTTTAAAGGTATAATTTTTACAGTATAATTAAGAAAAAGAAACAAAGAAAATAACAAAGTAACAAAGATTACAATTTAAGATTTGAAGAGAAAAGAAACAACACACAGAGAGGAGCGATTAAATATAGATGCAAAGTTAAATGAAATATTGAATATTAATGCAAAATGAAAAGGTCAATGAATCTCCGAGATATTGAAAAATTGATACTTCGCAACACATCAAATAAGCCGAAATAAATATTCTTCGAAATATATAAGGTGTTTAGTAATTCTATCAACAACGCTCGTGAGCAGATAGCGCGGATTAAACTAACAAAGAGTCAAAAAAAAGTTCTGTATTTTATAATTTTCGTAATATTAAGTTATAATATTATTTTCGAGATATTAATTTTTAAAGATCGCTGAATAAACGCGTACAATCCTCCCGTTTCGATCACGCCGTCAAATGCACGCCCATTGACTTTTAGTCGCTAGACGTGGTGTTGTGATTACAAGCAGCAGTAATTGTTATTACAAGCAGCACAGTGATGAAAGGAAATAATTTTCTGTATTTAACGATTATAGTATATGGCCGATGGATGTGCATTTGGCAGTGAGCTCTATGGACGGTATTCATAGTCCGTTCTTATTTTAAAATCGTCTTAAATAATGTTTTAAGATGCTAATACAGTTCTCTTATTGGTTCAAACATCTTAAAACCATACTTAAGACGATCTTGAATATAAAATCTGACATCTGACCTATTGCCGGTATTCATAGTCGGATCTTATATCTAAGACCATCTTAAATAGTCTTAAGATGTCATGAAACAATCAGAAGCCGGTATTCATAGTTAAATTTTAATATTCAAGATTGTCTTAAGTATTACAGTCTTAAAAAGTCATGAACCAATTAGAGAATATTAATTAGAGAGTATTAATGTTTTAAAACATTGCTTAAGACAATCTTAAAATAAGAACGGACTGTGAATACTGATTATGAATTAAAGTTCAGGTAACACTGGGAATCTAAAAAGAATTCTTTTTTCCCAACTTATGAAATGAATTCTTTTTCTATTCCATTTCTGTTAAAAACTGAAAGTATTCCTAAAGGTCCCAAAAGAATTTACTTTTATGTCATCAATTATGAGTTCTTTTTTTGATTCAAAAGATATCCTTTTTTAGTCGCAATAAAATCGAAATAACTTTTAAATAATATTCTAATGGAGTTCTAAAGCTATTCATTTTATGCTCGTTTTATTTGAATTGGAAAATTAAATAGGTTGGGATTATGGAATGCTCCGAAATCAAAATTAATTAAAATATATTTTGTGACAAAAATGTTTTAACAAAAAAAATGTTTTAAAATTTAAATCAGTTGTTAAAAATATATACATATATTATATGTTTCTTCGTATTGTCATATTTTTTGCCGCAGCACATATTTTTATTAATTTATATTTCTTAATTTTGTATAAGAATAAGCCATACTTCATTTTTTATTCAAATTAAATTTTACTTTTATATTAAACACGTATGATTACCTGGGAGAAAATGTTTTATATATAATTATATAAAATTATATAAATATATATATAATTTTATATAAAACATTTTATATATAATAGTATATAATTATATATATTTATATACAGGGTATATATATTTACAGGTCATTTTAATCAATACACGCGAATATCTCGAAAAGGAGAAATTTTTTCAAAAAATGTACCTAACAAAAAAAATACTTTTTATTATAGTGTTTATTATAGTGTTTTGAAAGCTCTTGAAATAAGCTACAAGAATTCGCAATAAAAAATGGAGAGTTCCATTAAAACAATTTTATATAACATTATGGACTTGACCTTAAAGACTTCTTATTAAAGAGAACCAAGGTTGCTATCTTTTTTCCTCCTTGAAACCATAAAACTTTTCTGAAACACTTTTTGAAAAAATTTTTCCTTTTCGAAATATTCACGTGTATTAATTAAAATGACCGACTCTGTATAATTATGTATAAACTTATATATAAAATTATATATAATTATATATAATTATACAAAATATGTATAATTATACAAAATATATATACAAAATATGATTATAATAACTTTATATACATACCTTTATATAATTACATATAAAATATTTTTTTCCCGGATATGTATGTATATGTATGCATATATACATAATGTATATTTATTTTGTATATATATTTTTTGTTTATATGTAACAAAACGCTATTGCAAAAATTAATTTCTATTACGCAATCACTCAAGCAATCACTCAAGCACGGTACAATTCTAGTGGCGGCAAATTATGTAGCGGGAATAATTTTATACAAGTATATTAATTGTGATCAAATAAAAAAAAATGATTTTTTTTAATGCACGAACAGAAAAAGGAAAATTTCTTTAAATTAGCTTCAATTTAATTCTGTAAGAAGTACTTTTATGGAGTCCTTTGTTAATTATCGGAAAGAAATTCTTTTTAAGTTCATTTCGAACAAATTATTAATTGCTAATTTTAAAAAATTAAAAAGAAATCAAGAAAATAAATTTTTTTCGAATTCAAATGGATCAATTGTGCTATCTAGAAGTTTTTTAGCATTTGGCAGTATAGCTGGATGGATAAGCGCTTATTCAGGGATCTTTAGAAATTAATATTTCGTTAACTATCATTGTGAAAATTGCAAAATAGGTATAGGTTTAGATTCATAGCTTTTGATTCAGTTTAATTCGCTCTACCTGCACCCATGAGCATTGTCGGCAAAATTATCAAACACTCTGTATATAGGTGCACATCATTGTAAAATATCTAAAATTTATCAGTTTTTACTTTATTTTTTCTTTAGGATATTTCGCAAATAAATCTTGCAACTGAAATATTAGAAGATTTAGGACTTTGATTTTATTGGCAATCGAGAGATTAACTTTTCAAGTAGGAAAGTGGAATGGAAAACCGATTTTGTAAAGTCTATCTTCTCTGCAAATTTTTTTGACAAAATATAATAGCATCTGCAGAAATAAAATAGAATCTACTAGCAAAATATGAGAGCAAATTGATTGTAAAAATTAAAGTAAAGTCTGACATTTCGTAACTATTTAAATGGTACATTAATTTTATTTAAATACAATTTCGAAGTGACAAATCCTGTTCAATTTTCGTTGAAATTTCTTGTCAGATTATGTTAGCAGATTTGCTAACTTAATTCATTGTTACTCACTGCAATTATCTTTGATTGTAATATCAAAAGCGAAAAATATATATTTCAAAAATTCTTGTTAAAATATACTTTTTATATAAAATAACAATATCAATAGAATAGATTTATGAAATATACTAAATCTCCTTGTGTATTCCGATAATCAATAAATAACTATAAATAGATAATTTAAATTATGTCTAATTAAAACAAATAGCTATATAATTGTCGAATTGAAAGAAAGCGAGAAAGAGAGAGAGAGAGAGAAAGAAAGAGAGAGAGAGAGAGAGAGAGAGAGAGAGAGAGAGAAGAGAGAGAGATAATATTA
>NW_012130069.1:134363-136416 GCF_000143395.1 Atta cephalotes | reverse complement strand
TATATATATATACTATATATATATACATATATATATATATATATATATATATACTATTTAATCTAACTTAACTGTCTCACTATAATTTTAATTAAAGTTATAAAGTAAAACAGTATATATTAGAATGAGGTAGTATATGTATATATAAAGAGAAATTATTGTCTTTCTTTTTCGTATTTTAAACAAAAAGAAGACAATCACTCATAACCAGATTCTGTTTATTATAGAGTTTCTAACTTGAAGAAATAGTGCAGCTTAAACGTGCAAAAAATAACGACAACCCCTCCGGACCGAAACGAAAGACATGGGCTGTTACATCATTGTTCGCGGAACTCGAAAGTTAATCACTGCGCGTTAAATAGGCGGTTTCACGTAAAATGCAAATGTAGGCACTCTATTTACCGGCGTTGAAAGCGTCGCGCAATACTATGGTGCACTAAAAGTCTCTCGGAAATTTACAAAAAAAATTACACGTAATCTCGTCTTTATGCGTGCGGACAATCACAGCGTCGATTACTTGACTAGAAAAACATTCTATTGTAAGGCGAATCCAAGCTAAGGAAGGAACTGGAACGAGCATGAAGGAATTTATTTGAATGATATCGCGAAGATGTCCGAATCGACATGTGTTCTTTTATCGGTGCATCATAAGAAAAATTCTTTTTATACGAATCGTCGTGAATATTTCTTTATCGTTCGTCATGCCAGTTCGGTCTGGAACCATCTTTTATATGATGTTCGAATTTACACGAAACGCGTATTTTTATGCGAATTCGATCATATGTTTCGAATTATCACATATGCAATAATTCATGACATTCTACGATACTTCACTCGCGATTATTTCGCAAAACCGCTCATGCATATTCGAGAAGCCCGTTTAAAGAGGCCTCGATATACATGTTATGTTTCGTTTACTATTAGCGTGACTCAAGTCCGTTTTGCTCGGTTGAGGATGCAACATTCTCGCGCAAACGAAATATGTTTCGATATCGGATGGTGAAATGAGTTGTTAATCGAAGTGTAATGTAGCGCGGAAAATGATTCGAAATTATCTTCCACTCGCGTGCGCATATTAATTTTCCTGGTTGCATGATCGCTTCTCGTCTCAGTCAGGGATAATTAGTGATCAATGACATCTCCTTATTTGTTCGAGAAAAAAATATCTCTATACTTGTTTGTTACGTTATTATAAAGTTGTAATCAGATGAAGATCAATTTCTTCCAACTGATATATAGCATGCGCTCGCGAATGAAAGAGAAATCTGCGTTTGGAAAACAAAATCTTTCTTATTCTACATAAAATGCTCGCGAACCTGTGCTGGTCGATCTGACCCTCCATTTATAATATCGGGAAAAAAATCATGCGATTTCCAAAAGTCTTATCATTCTGATAGGTCTACATCTCAACACGCCTGATTGAACGTCACCTGCGTCGTTGCACGAGCTCGCGATTTGTGTTCGCATTTACATTAAAATAGTCCTCGACGTTTATGATTACTTGCTGCGATTTACGAATGAGAGTTAAAGATAATAGTAAGGACGACTAGAAAAAACGGATTAATCGTACGATCTACCGTTCTGTACTTCGACGATTAGTTGCGAATACCTGGCGAGAATAGTTCTACAAAAGGCTGTCAATAATGTCACTCGTGATAGTGGGGCGTCACGAACACGAAGGTACTGCGAATTCGAGATGCGCAGTAAAGTAGAGTTGATAATTCGATAATGAAATACCAGGATACCCGAATATTCAGAAATGTTCAGAAATTACATCAATATTACAATTTTTTACTCGATAATATAACTATCATGTGTGTTATATTTATATTGTTGAGTGGGAAATTATAATATTGATGCAATATTACTATTAGTTAAATTTATTTTTAGTGTTTTTAATTATTAATAACTTTAATTAGTATTTACCAAGTAGACTTAAATGTTCGAGTCTACTATCATTATTTCTGAGGCATTTAGGGCATTTAAATCTGCATCGAAAAACACATCACGTAAAAAGTCTAAATCTGAGTCGCAAATTGCACGATCTTGAAAT
>NW_012130069.1:129537-132284 GCF_000143395.1 Atta cephalotes | reverse complement strand
TTTATTAGTATATATATATATATATATATATATATATATATATATATATGTACGATCTATTTCGAAGTACTTACTTGATGGAAGATGCAGTAGCATCTAATCGACATGGCTTTTCCCTATAAGCTTCGCGAACAATGTTACTTTCGTTGCGATTATTTTCCTTGCGTTTATCGGGAATCTCATGAATCTCATCTTTCGATAATTCTGTCGATTCGTCGCGCTTTGTCACATCATCTTCGGTAACTTCGGAATTGACTAACCCCGTTGCCTCCTCTACATGTTCTGGTAATTGCGGCGGAGAGGATATCTGTTCGTTACTCGGAAATATATCGCTGGAATCGAGACTCTTGGACTTGCCACAGTTGCGGAGTCTGGGCGGTTTCGAGCTCGGCTGACTCACGTCATGTTGAGGTTTGGCCTTTTTCCGCCGTTTTGTTTTCCGCGACACCAACACTAGCCTCTTGTTCGGCGCGTCTCTACGCAGCATTCGCAAGACTACGTCACATGGGACTAATTGGGCATCCACAAGATCCAAGTATCCGACGCTACAGCTTCGAACTATCGAGTCATTTGAGCACATCGGACCGATACTGATGACTGTTGAAGTTCTATGAACGCCTCGCGACTGTTCTGACCCCTCAATATCGTCGCGTGGTTCATCGTCGCTAAATCGCATTAAATCCTCGTCAAGTTTAACATTAGCGAGAGCTCCGACATTCACGTAGCCGGGATTTGTCTTTCCGTAGCACACGTGGCACTTAGGGTCTTTGTGCTTTGAGAAACACTGCGAACACGATGACCCAAAGCACTGATCAATATTCTCCGGGAACTGATAGGAACATGCCGGCGAAACAACTCCGTGTATACCGTTCTTATTAAGAACTACACCCGAAGCTTGCCCGAGTAGAGAGCTATTTGAAGGCGTATTAGCGTCCGTCGTACTTGTCCCGGAATTTTGATTATTTTTACTATGTACAAAACTATGAGCGCTCGGCGACATCATTGTTTGGACACCGCTGATAGGATGTGAAGCGGTCAAAACGTTGCTCGCGCACCCCATATTATTTAGACCATTCAGATATACGGTTTGCGCCGAAGCGCAATCGATACTCTCCAAACCGTTCAAAACCGAACTTTGAGAGATATATCGACTGCTCGACGCTTCCGTATTCAAGGCTTGACCATTTTGCATAGACACAGAAATGATATTAGTCGCACAGGCCGATGTCAGGCACGATTTGTCATCCTGCGAGATTTGATTGAGCTTATTGTTCTCCAGTTCCTTCTTCGTCGGTATGCCCGTTTGCTGATCTGCGAGAGCGTTCTTCATTCTTTGAATGCTGCTGGCGAAATCAGCACCCGCGTTCGAAGTCGCTATTAAGGTTTGTGTGGGCGCGACCGCATTTTTCGGCGATTGTAAGGCCGGTACGTCGCAACATCTCGGCGGATTGTGCCGAGGCGGTGTCCGATAAGTGTTCGTAGGAGCATTTCTGATATTTTCGTAAAGATTGCCCATGTCCTGCAGATCGACGTATGGAACATACTCGCTCTCGTAATTTTCGATTTTTCCTAGCGACGTCGGCAAAGTCTCCGTTGTCAAGAATTGATTTGAGATTTGAGACTTCGGTCGATTCGGATGGTTCAGTCGAGCATTACGAGGAGTCATCGGTGCGATCGGCGGCGGTTGCGCCTCTGGAGTAACTCGCGAACTTGCCTCCTGGTACGACTCCTCCTCGTCCTCGGAGAACAGATTGGGGTTGAACGTTGGATCTGGACCTACAGGAAAATAATCATACGTTATTAAGCTTCTATAAACTGCAGAAAAATTAGTCATGCAACTGAATTAATATCATAAATTACCAGAGGGCAAATCGTCCCGGAGCTCCGTCATCACGAGCGTCATTTGCCTGGGTTGTAGGTGTAGCAACGACGTTCGATATGTTACCTGACCTAGGTTTGCGGGAACCGAATCTGCCAAGCCGTGAAACTTGAATTTCGTGCCCCAGATGTTCGACGTTACCTCAACCAACCTTGCGTGCTATGAACAGATACGCTCCGTTAGAAATATCCAACGACAACATATACATAGCTACACCCGTTTGTCACGCGAGTAGTGTACGCTCCCTTTGATATAGAAGACTTGTCAAAGTCTGCGCTCGGCATGCAATTCATTATCCCGAAAGATACGATGATGCGATTTGCGTATGAGAATACAATATTTTATACGAATCATTCTACTCTCTAAATCTTGTGGAATGAAATCTTATTCGAAGAGACTGAAAATTTAGCCTGTTTTGAAAAAAGAGTGAAAATACTCTTATTAAAAAGTACACTTTTTTGAAATAGATTCACTCCTTTGGAATGAATCTCATCCCAAAACAATAAATCTCACTTTAAAAAGAGTGAAAATCTGCCATTCTTGACCGTATTTTCACTCTTTTTTCAAAACAAGCTAAATTTTCAATCTCTTCGAATGTGAGATTTCACTTCATGGAATTTAAAGAGTAATACAATAGAGATAAATACAAAGGAAAGAGAAAAAGAGAACTAGAGATAGATAGATGGAACATTAATTTTTGTTCTAGAACTGTGCCCTCTAAAAGCAAACAAATTAAAACAAATATAATATAGAAAAAATTTATAAAAATAAAAGAAAATTAGTTACAAAGAAAACAATTTAACAGAGAGAGAGAGAGAGGGGAGGGGGGGAGGGAGAGAGAGAGAGAAGAGAGTATTACTTACTTACC
>NW_012130069.1:119376-129377 GCF_000143395.1 Atta cephalotes | reverse complement strand
AGAGAGAGAGAGAGAGGGGGGGGGAGAGAGAGAGAGAAAGAGAGATTCTATTACCTCTGGCAATGTATCCACATATGCAAGATCGTTTGTCTTTTCCTCTCGTTCTATTGCTTCGTCACTCATCCTCTCTTCTCTTCTTTTTCTATTCTTCTTTCTGTAGCGAGGCGATCCGCACAAATCCGCGGTGTCCTTTTCTGTGTCCGAGCCGTCGCTGTATGACGGGCACTGTGACGTATCGTCGAATACTTGCAAAGCCTCTTGACTTTGCGGATCGAATATCACAAACTCGGGCCGGATCTTGCTGGTCCGTCTGCCCTTCAAAAGCGGTACCAGACCACCTAAGTACTCTAAATACAGGGTGTAACATGGCACAGGCTCTATGGCATGCCTGAGCATAGTGCAATGTAATCGGCTGCCTCCCGGCGGCGGCCTTGACACGAAGCGTCGCAGCTCTCTTGGTTCCGGTACCGAACATCTGAAAAATGCATAAAAACACATATGCATCTAAATGGCGTTCTGTTACATTAAGTTAAAGAGTTTGTAAAATTTTTGTTACCGTATGGTATTAGCGAAAAGAGCGGCCACCGAGGCTCTCAATCGCGGTGGTAACGGAAGATGTTGAACACTTGATTCCCTCGTGAGAGCCGCTCTCACCGCTAGTCTCGACAACAGTTGAAGTGAACCAACTCTTCTGCAAAGAACAATTCAATTCTTTCTATTTCGTTATCTTTTGGTATGTTATTTCGGCAAGAATTATATACTTGAATTGTCGGTCATATTATCTATATATTAAACAAATTAATTAAAATAAGAAGTTACCTGGAGACCCATGCGGCATGAACGCGCGCTCCAGTCGCTACGAAGAGCCGCCTGTCATTGTGTCCCCATGTCAATGCCGATACAGGACACTAAACCACCAAGAAAATCATAAAATAAATTATTTTAAATCATCAACGAAATAAAAGGAAATAAGTTCTTTTAACATGGATAACGTACTTGCGTGTACGGAATCTCTGTCGTGTACACGAGAGTACCGTTGACTGAATAAAACTTTAGGAGATTCGTGTATTCCTGCGAACTACTCTGCTCGGACGATTCCTTCGTGCCGGCGATAGCTAACAGTTTCCTGGAGTTACTCCATTCGGCGTGCAAGGGTGGCTTCAGATTACTACGTATCGTAATTGGTGACACGTCATCGAACGATCGCAACATGACAATGTTGCCATCGGCAAGACAAACAGCCAGCACGTAGTTCCGGTCATCTGCGCTTGCACATATATCATAAATGCATTAACCGTGCATCATGTTGGTCTCAATCCCTTCGAATCGATTCTAAAAGCTACGATTAATACCTTTCTGAGATCGATCACACGTTTCATCCTCTTCCATCGTGAATTTTTCGGCACTCCAGGCCATTGACGTAACCCCGGCCGCTAATTGTACCTCCGACACCATAGCCCCGTGAACATCCATTACGATTAACTGACCCGCAGTTGTCCCAAAATAGACCTTTTATCGTAGAACAATGTCGGAGGTGAATAATGTCATTTTATTTCTTTTCTATCGAAAACATTTTTTCTATCGACAATAAAAGGAAAGTTTTTAACTCGTACTAAGTTCCCATCAACGATGATTAAGTATAATATTGCATCACAATGCTAAGAATGCTTCTATTAGGCAAGTACTTGTCGTATCGTGTAAAATACAACTTAAATTTGTGTATTATTTGTCATGTCACAGTCAATTTCCAAATGGCAATGTTCAATAATAATCAGATTTGTATTGAACAAACTTTAAGTTTATTCCTCACAACTTTTTGATACTTCTAATCATTAGTTAAAATATTTGGCGACTATTATAGACATCGATTTATCTTTTCTGTAGCGATATAGTATTTTGGATAAATAGAAAACCAAGAAAAACGTTTTATTAAAACTTTTCTTTCAAACCTGCTGATCGTCCGGGGTCCAAATGCCGCAAGTTATCGTCGCTTTGTCGTTGAGCATTGACGACCAATACCTTTGACCGGCGACGCTGCCGACCAATACGAAGCCATCCTGCAATAAAACATTCTCTGCAAATAATCCTCCGCAGAAAACGTGTGAGCTATATTTATGACGAGAATCGTAAATTAATACATAAAGCTCTAAAGTCTAAAGTACATCTGGACAAGCATTAGAATACTCTTTTATACTGAATATGCAATCCATAAAATAAACACTTCAAAGTAATACAGTTTTTTTATATTTTTGTTTCAATTTAAAAAATGAAAAAACAAATTTTTTTTATTACATCATAATATTGGAACGGTGAATGAAGTTCGTGTCTGAAGGGAAATCACAGTAACAATCTCAAATAATAGTAACTCACTCTGTAACATATAAGAGCCATACGGCCGTCGTGGGACCAGGAGAAGTGCGTAACAGGTGTGTTTCTGTCGTTGATTAATTCTATACTCCATCGTCCGTCGTATTTGATCCAAACGAAAATTACACCCGAACTGTCACACGAGGCCAACTTTTGATACGGTTCGTTCCACTTAACAAGTATTACCTGTGCAACACCAAATAAATAAACTTTATGAATTACTTTAAAAGATTATTAGTTATAGACAAAATCATCAGTTATGATAAAATTTCAATTGATTGCTGTTGACGTATTGTTTACAAGAATTTTCAATTTTTCATCAATTTATTCCGTTATAAAAACAGTATTTTACGCTGCTCGCTTTAATACGCCGTAAATTCATCTTCGGTATTTCACCTTGAGTCTGTAATTAATTTCATGGGCTCTAATCAAGAGTAAACCTAAGCCTTAATTAGTGCTAGTCTCCTCGAAAATTTTTCAACCTTAATCAAAATATCCTTCTTATATATCTATATCTTGAATGTGAGATAATTAACATAATTAAGAATTAATGTTTCGGGTAAAATTTTGCGATTCGCACTACTATTCATTAGAAAATTTTGATTAGAAAACATATTTTGATTAAATCGTTTCAAATGCGTGACTTCTTCGATGATACGATATCCCTGAGGATTAAAAGAGATTAAACCAATCCTGCAAGAAAGGTAATCATGAGTGTTTGAAGGGATTAAGCCACTCCGTCAAGAGCGGTAATCACGACCCTCGCTTTTAAGGTTTATCTCGCTGTAGGCTGGAATAAGTTTTGCATGGGGTGAAATCGCGGATACATGCAAGTTACATCCACGCGGTGTCATTGCTCCATCCTCGATCGATTGCTTTCCACTGCGTTTACGAGCGACGGCGACTATATTTTTATCGTGCTGATACGGCAAATAGAAGTTTATCGGAAAATTAATTTATGGATTGAAAATATTAGATAACAACTCATTTCTATCCTATGACTATTTATATCTCTGCGAATATTTCTTGCTCGAGTTAAAACTAATCGCAATCATATAATAAACAGACAACTGCAAATTTATGTATTTATAACATTTTTTAATTTATGTAACAACTTATCGTGAAGTTATTTTAAATAAGATACCTATATAATTTATTTTCATACATTTTGTTATTCTTCAATTTTGTCTTTCGAAAATTAATTTTTTCCACAAATTGCGGAATAAATTATAACTTTTTCTTTATCTTAAATCCTCTTCAGTCACTATTATTTTTCTCCGGACTTTTGAAATACACGACAGATTAATTTCCCTGTTCGTAAAGCTTTGATCGGTCGTCCGGTATTGTTTGAGGGGAAAACGCGGACGAAGTCACCAAGGGTGAACTGCGAAAAATGAGAAGGAGGATACCGTACGTGACATGCGTGGCGACAAGTTGTACACGTGTGCATTAACCCCATTACACCGCGCGCGCGCGCGCGCGCGCACGTACGGGCGTTGTATGGTATGAGCAAAGAAAAATCGAAAAATTATCAATAAATTTACAGAACAACTTATTCTTCACATGTTGTGCAACTCTCTTTATGATTGATTAACTTACAGACCGTCGCAAACATTTCTTTTCTTGAAATTGTATTTTTCGAAATATACGAAGTAAGGATTGGCTGTAATAAATCAGAAACTATTTTTCTTTAAACTTAATAAAGTGTATAAACTTACAAACTTACATAATGCTGTAATATCTCAAGTCTATTATTATAAAAATCACCGATAAAGGATTTTATTTATATCAGTTTGAAACAATCCCTGGTGGAAAAATGTTGCTGAAATTATTTCATGTTTTGGAACACTTTTCAATAAAATTTTATAATTTCAAAAAAATTTTAATTTAATTTCACCGATTTTTAACTGAAAAATTCATTTCCGACAAAATTTCAAAAAAATTTCAACAAAATTTTCAGACAAATTTCAGCAAGAATTTCAGAGAAATTTTAGAAAATTTTAGAGAAATTTCGATGAGATTTCAATGATTTTTCAGTTTGTTAGTTGAAAAATTCACTTTCAATGAAGTTTCAACAAATTTTCAGCAATTTCGTTGAAATTCTAAAACGTGAAATAATTTCAGCGGAACTTTTTTTTTGGGATGTGTTAATCGCGGACAAGAAATTTTGGACAACCAATGTTTTAAAAAAGTTTCTCGTTCTCTTTTGTGATTTTAAACGAAACTTCATCATGTAGAATTTTGCCGGTGAATGAAATTGCGTTACGATAAGCTGGTCTCGCTTGATAGGAATAAACGGAATTTTCCGTGCGACGCCCTACAGATGCAATAAAATCTGTCTGAGGGTACATTGTAAATTGCAGAGACATGATCGTGCGAGAAAGTCAGGAAATAACGGAGATGGTGCGAGCCTGCTGATCGATAAGAAACTCGTAAGGCCGCTTCGGATTTTCTCGTGAATCGCATGCAGTGTAAGATCGTGGGGAACATTCATCTGAAGGAACCGTTTAGAATCGAAGACCGTACTTATACAAGCGTCTCTTTTGCACGAGACTTACTAGAACGTTTATTACACTCTTTATTGTGTTTTATTGCAAATTTCGAGCAGAATGGAAAATTGAAATTAAAAACAAATTCACTTATACGTGACTACACTGAAAAGATATACTAAATTTTAATAAATTTTTTGTTTTAATAACGCTAATTAAATATTTATTAAATATAAAGATATATTAATTTTTACAAGAATTATTACTTTGATTAATAATTTCTTTTTATTGTGTAAACAAATATTTATTTTCTGTAAGTAAATGTTTAGTTTATTATCCAAATAAATATTTATTTAAAAATTTAATATTTTTTTCTCAGTACATCTGTATAGGAGATGGCACATAAATTGACGCAGTGCATTTATTTTGAATGCTCTTTCACGTAATCATGTTCAGCGATGGAGCATACTTTACATAGAATTATCAGCTTTTATGCGATGTACGCTACGATCACCCCCACTTTTGTTACACAGCGTTAAACAGCGACGGGGAAGTCATATTTCCCAGCATACATTTTTCGCTTAACCATCGAACGTGAATAGCACTATCCGCTGACTTCCCATGTCCCCTTTATCTACGCTTTCCCTTTATGCGCTTATTGCAGGGTGAGGACGCAATGGCGCGTCTGGTAATTCAACGTAATTGTATTTTCGAACTTGTAAAAAGCACCGAATGAGAAGTCGTTGCGTTTTCTCTTTTTCGTTACGGTCCGTTGAGAGTTTCACGACCTGTAGCATCGTCACGGAAATATATATCTCGTACATTTTGCCTCTTGTTTCGACAAAAGAGGCTGATTGAGAATGAGGAAAATAGCGAAAGGACGTAATTAAAATTATTCAAAGGAAATGCTTTATTGCGTTTCTCACGATATATATATATATATATATGTCTTTCTTTCTTCGTCATTCTTTCGTGCAATCTGATCTTCTTCATTCCAACACAGAGAATGTAAAACCTCGCTATTAATGCGACATGAAATTATCATCTTTTTTATTCCAACATCGTATTATACGCGTAATATAATCCTCATCCAGTTATATTGCAGAAATGTATATTAATAGAAGATGTTGAATTTCTTTCAAAATATATTGCGGCTTTCCGCGCCAGGCGACTTTTGAAAAGGCAGGGAATGATCGTCACGTAATCTTTTGACTGCTAATGCATTGCGGTAAAAGCTGCAGCAAGTGCCGGAGTGCGCCTCGTACGACGAGCTCGTTTGATAAATCAATGATGCTCCTTTCCACACTCGGTTTTTTTCAATGTCAAGGTAACATCACGCGCCACATATCCCATGAGAAATCCTTCGTACTCTTTTTTTTGGGTCAATTTCTCACCCTGTAATTTATGACAAGACATATCGAATTTACACTTCTCGATACTCTCTTTTCTGTTTCGAGTTTCTTGTATTATGCAAAGACTTCTCGTGCCTGAAAGATGATAAATGTGAAAGAATTTTTTTGAGCTCGTGCGTAAAGTTAAATCGTGCCCCATTCGTTAAATCTACATGAAAATAATACAAGTGATAATACGAGTGATAATTTACATGAAACTTTAATGAACATGCAAGTGTAAAAAATTATAAATAAATGAGAAACTCCACAAAATTTAGCATTTCGTTTCTCGTATAAAATATTTTATGTTATCTTCTAATATATCTTCTCCCCCAAAATAACTCATGAATTTTTTATAGAAGTTCTGTAAAATAGAATCTGTCAATAAACGTTCGATCCCGAATGCCCCCGAAATTGCAGATATTTTAATATATTACATTGATCCACAGTATGCTCCACTGATCCAACCTCACATGCCTTCCCACTACCAAATTCTGCTAGTTTAACAGGAAGCGATCAAAGTGTATTGAGTCCGCGGGATGAATAATTTCTAATGTATAATATAATATTGCTCGTTTAATATTCCACGGAGTTATCTTCTAGTACGATACACTCGTTTTAACAGCTCTATCCGATGGACACGCGTACTTGATATGTTTTATCTCCCAAAGGATTACCGGGTTTGCAGTCTGACCCTGTAGTTACGTTTTCAAGTCTCTTCGGCGTTACTTATACATTTATTACAAGACAGGGACTCTCTGAGAGGCTAATGATGTCAAAGCAAGAAAAAAATTTTTCCGCCGACATAAAAATTTCATCTTTTTTGCGAGTAACGAGATCTACAAGACGGATCTCTTAACTGGATTGTAACAATAAAATCCAACTTATGCTTAAAAAGTTGCTTGTTAGAATTGTACTATAAGGCGAAGCGTTGGGTGCTTGAGTCTGAATTTTTCACAAGCAAGTCATATATGAAATGTTCCTTACTTTCATATGTAGAGTCCTGTCTGTTATTTTAATAGGGTCATAACGAATGATAATTGAATCATGATCCACGAGGATTCAGGGAAAGGAAAAGAAGGGAAAAAAAGAAAACTTGGAAATTAACAGATCCTGTAATTGCGTGTTAGAAAAACGCGGAAATTATGTTCATTCGTATAAGTGACAGTTACTGTACAAGAAATACAGATATAATCGCGCTATTGATTCGAAGTCCAAACGTGGCTGGTACGGCCTAGAACAGAAATAACTGAAAATACACCCTTATCGCAAAGTCACCAGTCGCAATCTAGAGAAATATTGTGTCCTGAATTACGTTAAGCTGATTGCTTTCTTTCGCCATTTGGGAATATCATTTATTTAACGCAGGGACGATATCATCGTAAAAGTGTTCGTTACTTATTTTATAAATAGCAACTGGAACGACTTATAGTATATTCAAGGCGTGCCGTTTCCTATTTTTAAACAACGCTAATGTACATGTAACTCATGTTAACGATGAAAAATAAAAAAAAAGTCGACGTTGCATATAAAAAGACGTTACCGATAGTGATGAAGCAGCCGTCGCGAAAACAGGGTTGAGAACCGCGGTCTTAAAACAGCACTGCGTACCAGATCGATACTACGGCGACTACCCTTAAGCTCTGAAATGTGGACCGGAGTGGACGCAAAATTTCGAAACTAAAGTTTTTCTTCGCCGAGTCATGTATACATGAATTTTGATAGATAAAATGAGATTTCTTTTTAAACAACTTGTTTGTTTGATCGGTAGTCAAGCACGATTGCAAAACTGAACCATCGAAAGTTCCGCTGTCAGAATCTCATCAAATTGTCATCGATCGCGATCGGAGTTTCTAACAGTGGTGAACGGTTTTCCACCTCTACATACGTTTCCATACTCTAGCTTCTGCTGCGCAAGCATTGCAATCGACTTATCTAGCGCGAATGCATAATTTAAACGCGTGTACAGCGTAAATTGACGCGACGTAACAAAATGTAGTCTCGTTCTAACTTTGTACCACACCATCTGACCTGGTTCCCGTTGTCAAGATCGTTTCCTCATGTGCATTATATGACGATCGCTTTGTACCTGCGTGCCAGTCTTATGTTGATTCCGTTGACTTATTGACTGAGACCCGTTTAATCGGGGCAAAAGGTCCGTAGAGTCCGAGAAAGTTAACTGATGAACACGTGAGCCGATAACATACACACATACACACGTATGCACACGTGCCGCTATCGTGTTCAGAGCAAGCGCCGATGCCGGAGTGCTGATCTCAATTTAATTAACGCCGTCGGATAAATTATCATTGCGCATTAACCTCGAGTAGCTGTATTGTAGCTTGGTTTAAATATACATATACGCCATTGTACACGAGGTCGCGCGGATGTAGAAAAATATCTAGCGAATACCTATAATAAATAATACCTATAATAAAAATTCATGAAAACTTGCACCGTCTCCGTAAAACAACAGACTTCATTGCTTCGCATTTTTCACATTTTTGACACGTTTTCCTTGAATAACAGTACTATTCGAAGCACTTTAGCTGAAACAAATATTTTCACTAGATTTCTAGACTTCAGACGTCTCAGCGGGTGGATAGTGAACGTGCGAGGGACGAATTCCTCAAAAGGAACGCGTCAACGTCTCATTTGTCTCATCACGTGAAGTACGCTCGCGACACTTATCCAATCTCTCCTTATTCTTCGCCCCGTTATTCTACAAAGCAACCCCTCGAACAGAAGTGCCTCGTATTCGTAAAGGATATGGATGAGAGAAAGGTGTGCTCTGGCAAGCAGCGTGAGCCTGTATAATACGCGATATATCTGAGAATATACATATATCAGCAGAGAAAATTGTCAGAAAAAGATTTTCCAAGTTTTATTCAAGAAGAAATGGTGCGAGTATACCGTGAAACTCGCAAGTTTCAATTTATCTCGCTACAGATGGCCACCATCCTCGTATAATGATCTTCATATCTATAAGCACTCTGGCATCATGTATTATTTATAGATTTATGGTTGGCAAGCACCATTACTCGCGTTCTATTGTATGTTGAGTCCTTGTTAAGCAAATGCAGAAGCAGAGAAAGTCTGGGGAATGATGAACTTGTAATGATGAACTTATAATAGAAGAGGAGTGAAACGCGGTGTAATAATGCGCGCGCGAGAACGACGGATATATAGCAAATTCATGGGGTGTAACCCCCGAGATTTTAAGCCGGTGATATTAATATTGGAGGAGCCGAAACGGCAGTAGCTTGCCGAGAGTTGGTCGAGCGTGTGCAGACGCCGTTCGTGAAATCGCGCGACTGTAGGGCACCTGCAGACAGTTTGTTAAAAGCGCACCACGGCTTAATATCGATTAAGGGCCACAAAGGACTCCCGGTTTGCTGGCGCGCGTCCGTTTACTACCGATACAGAGATTACATGAAGTTTCGGTCCGATGGAACTGATGTTACATACAGCAATGGTATATACGAGGATATGTTGCGAAACTGTTAAATCGCATCGACTGAAATATTAATAAACTTTATTTAATTACCGCCAAACGACAACGTCTGTGGGGAAATTTAAATCAGCGACGCATTAGTAATAAATTAGTCGGGGATAAATTAATGAGATGTGAACGATAATGATGGTTTATTGGACAGCATTGCAAATTGACATTCAATTCAATTGAGACAAAGAGAGAGAGAGAGAGAGAGAAAGAGAGAGAGAGAGAGAGAGAGAGAGAGAGTAGTGTGTGTGT
>NW_012130069.1:106743-119356 GCF_000143395.1 Atta cephalotes | reverse complement strand
AGAGAGAGAGAGAGAGAGAGAGAGAGAATGTGTGTGTGTGTTTGTCGTTTTATTTATATAAATTGCTTGCGTTTCTTTAACGATTCAATATATCGTTGGCTCCTATCAGCGTCGCGCAATCATCCAATTTCTTTGTCGATTTAACTCACACGTTCTGCAACCGGTTACCGCGGCTCGTGCGTCGAGCAGATAAAGCATACACACTGACTGCTACTAACTGATAACCCTCGTACGCTTCCTTCCGTAATATCGCGAAGCAAAATAGGATATCGCCCGCGTTGAAAGGTTCAATTTCGAGAACCATGAAATTATGATAATATTTGACATTGTTGAGTACGTTGGTTATCACCTAATCTAAATTGAGAAGAATATATTTGTTATTTATAATTATAATTACATGTTACTATATATTATTACTGCTCGCGTTGAAAGATTCAATTTCGAGAAAAATGAAATTGTAATAATATTTCACATTATTGAGCATGTTGATTATTATCCAATAGACACTGAGACAAATTTTTGGTATTTTTAATTTTAATTATATGTTACTATAATTATGATTATTACTACTATAATGTTAGTAATAACAGTTATATGTATGAAATTTATAGTGTGTCACGTTTTTTGTGACAACTATATTACATTGTTGATTGTCCTAAAAAATATTTAGAACTATAATTTATAGTAATTGCAAATTTTTATAGCAATAATACTAATAATAATAACAACTATAATTATAATTATTTTTTATTCTCAATTACATATATATTTATAATTTATTGATTGAACTATACATCTAGTTATTATTGCTAATGTTATTGCAGTAATAATCATAATTATAGTAACATGTAATACAAGTATCAACAAATTTTTTTCTTACAATTAATGTATAAATTGCCGTTTGATGAAACAAGTCATAAAATGTGAAAGATGTAAAAAAATAATTTTTTTCATGTAATTAAAGTTTTAAGTGAAAATATTGCAATGACTTTATAGTGAGGGAAGCTATGAAAATGCATATAAGCGTCATTGACGCTCAGGGAGAGAAGACCTGCAGGTAGAAATTAAATGTCGGTTTCGTTCAAACAGCTTGGAGAGGTTTGGGTGGCGAAAAGTTAGAGGAAAAGCGATACTTGCTTCGCTACGATGCCCTCGGAGATTGTAATTCGCCCTGAGTGGAAGTTCCGCGGCTCTGGTGCGACAATGCGACGTGGTAAAAGTCACTCCTACTAAGCCACGGGCGTTGCCGGTGGCTAACCATCCTTCCTGGTAGTAATTTATACGATCGAGTTGCCATCCTTCGTCCTGTAAATAAAAGGAGAACGTTAGTTAAACTTTCGTGTTATAGCGCGTATAGAAACGTCATATTGCTGATTAATGAATATTAACATCGAATTTTAGCGTGGAGATTTTTTAACGATTTTCTCACAAGAGGCGGAGTCAATTCCGATAAATATCACGGTTCAAAATTTCTGTGGCACAAATAATGAGACCAAAAAGAGTTGTTCCATACAGAACACTGTGACCTTTTTAAAAATACGAGAACCAGAGTTGACGGCGAAATAAAATATCGCTTAAATTTGCAAATAAATTATCTAGTAACTATCTTATCACGCTAGACATTTCCTGAGACTACTTTCTAGGCCTGATTTATTATTCAACTCACGGAGTTTGATCATCGAGTTCAATTAGAATGTATTACGTTTAGCTAAGTATAGAAGTAAGGGATTAGTCGCCATGAATAATCAGACAAGTTAATTTTCGATATGATCGACCCTTCGATGTCAGGAAAGCACAAGCGTTCAATTGAAATCGAAGATGCTTACTAGAACTCTATTACTATTCGTTTCCACTTAAACGTGACAATATTAGGTAGCCAGGATTTCAATGCTGAAAAGGGTTTCACCCTCAGACCCATTATTATGTAGGTATAATTACTCAAGTCAATCCGAATCCTTAGAAGATACAATATCGAAATATATGCTATATTTTTAAAAGTATTTCTCTCTCTCTCTCTCTCTCTCTCTCACAGGTTTATCTACTACTCGACGCGTTAAGCTTTCTTTTAATAGAAAATCGTTTCGAAAGATACACGCGATATGAAAATAAAATTAAAGTGATATATTTATATCTGTTCTAGCAAAATTATATATATTAGATTTTGGCATAGGAATAATCGCATAAATACAGAAAATATTCAATCCAGATAATTTGCGTCCCCTTTGGCATTCGTCCCATCGATCGATGGGACTCTTACTTCTCCAATTTACTGCAATATATTTGAAAAAGCGGTCGGATTAATTAACAACGTCATTTTAAGAAAGAAATTTATCATTCTTTACGAAGTTTTGAAAAGAAGATTAACGACGTGTTATGAAAAAGATATATTTTAGTAGTGTAGTTCTAGAAACTTTTCACACGATTCTATCAAGATCTTCACCAACAGAATCCTTCTTTTTTATCCGCGATGAAGTTTCCGTTAAAATATTGCGCATGGGATAACTCCGTAAGCGTAAATAAACTGCATCATAGCGTTTCATTAAAATTTTAAACTGGATTATATGTCGTAGGCATATAATAGTTTCTACACGCGTGTTTTGTGATAAACAAAACTTCTCGTTCTACACGTATGCTATCTATGTATATACGCACTGGGCTGGATGTAATTAAAGTATGATCTAATGAAGATGTTTTGCGAGGCGGTCTTTTGTAAAATAGATAATAGATAATGATGAGATGAAATATGGGAGTAGATTATTAAAATCATGCTACTACAAAAATCCTCTGAGCACTTTGAGCAGTCTATTATGAACGAAACGAACAGGAAGTGAAAAAATTCGACGGTTCATTAGGGAAAATTCTTCGGATAATTATCTAATATTGGAACAATAAAAATCGAACGAAGATGCCGCCGCGTCAAATCATCCAATAGCTTTAATTATTTTAAGCAATTCATATCTCGTTGATTGCGCTAATTTTTGGACACGATGTCGACATTGCTTCACTTGTGTATGTCAGTATGTTTCCCAAAATCGTGTTGAAGTTCCATCATCAACCGGTGAGAAATGTTCCATGTGCTGTGATTGATGAGCACCGAGGGTGGTTTTCCCTTTCCTTTTTTTTTTGAGAGTCATAGAGATATGACAATAGAGGAGAGAGCATAGCAGGAGCGTAGGAAGAAAAATCAGCGGTAATCCAATCTTCGCAAACACGTTGAGAGCAATCCGCGGAAAATAGAGAGGGCTCGGTGAAAATCGATGTTGCGCGAAGACGCACTTTGCGGAACGGCGAACGAGACGGGCCGAGATTTTTTGTGCTGCGAATAACAGCACACGTTGCAGAGGATTGAGAGAGAGAGAGAGAGAGAGAGAAAGAGAGAGAGAGAGAGAGAGAGAGAATAGCGTAACGTTTGCTTTTTCGAAACGCTTCGATAGAATTTACTGGCGAACAATGGCCGTAGTAGTAGCAGCGTAACGGCTCTCAATAATGACGTTATCGATTCACAATGCAATTCACAATGCGAGAATATAATGGGAATGTATGACGGTGGATTATCTCACGTACATGTCACACCGGCAGGATCCACATTAAAAAATTCGCATCCCAATTCTCACATGGGTTACAAACTCGATCTGTCGTTCTCTAACCGGGAACCGGGTTCAACTAGCTGCAGAATTTTTCCCGCTACACAATGGAGTAGCAAGAAAATCCCACTTGATCGCGGCACAAGTTGAGAATGGTCGTTCGTAACGCGCCCGTCCTTCTAATGGACCATCATTTATCTGCAGCAGCCTTTTACGGTGCCATCCAAAATTTATACTATGTAATAGTTCTCTGACATTTTATATGAAACGGTCGTTGTATACAAACCCGCGGAATATCGGCGTTTTATTATGGAGGTCTCTCTCGTGAAGATGACGTAGAATTTTCCAGGAAGGTCACAGTATGATACAGTGAATTATTTTATTCTTGTTTTACATTGATAAATAACAAGGATGTAATGATTAACAGTGTTATATTGTGTTTTTGCGAGAAAACGCGGAAGATTTTTACGATCTTTCGAAAAGATGACGAAGTGGGTAGTTAACAACACGAAAATAATGGGCAGCGTACTGATCGAATTCCCCTGGGGACGGCTGACTCGAGTGACTCAATCGAATTCACTCTGCCATAAGTCAATTATTTTTCCAGTAATTGAGCCTCCCCACTTCTACACCGTTTTCATCGCACTTCTTCCTGCGAGGGTCGACTTCCGTAAAATCGCCAATTGCAGATTGATCTCCGGCGGTGAATTAGACGACGTGAGGCGTGGTGTGCTTGTCAATCAAGAAATACGACCATCGTAATTAACTCTGATCGATTGCGTCCTGTTTGAGTGTCCGAGTTTGGTAGTCAGATTAATCCCCGTATTTGCCCATGGATATGCGTATACTTAGAATTGGGAAAGTACGAACTGATTATCGAGATAGAGACGAGAGAGCCTTGAAAGAATGTATTAAGACTATACGAACGACGTTTTATTGACAATTACTGATAAGGAAATCTACGAAAATATTCTTCTCCAATTTTGATGAGTTTTAAGTATTGTCTTTTAGACAAAAAAAATAAGAGATATTGTTTTATAATAGCCCACACAATCGAAATTTTAGGAAGTACAATAGGTACCCTTTTGAAGAAAATTGGTCTTTATTGTCTTTTGAAGGAAATATCGTTGAAATTATAAGAGAGAAAACAAAATGTTTGAAATAAAAGTTGAATGGTTTTAAGAGTATTATATATATAATAATATTATAATATAATATAATTTATATAATAATATATAATAATATTGTATATATAATTAAATTGTATATATAATAATAATTAAAAATTTTTTATTTTTATTTTCTATAAATAAAAATTTTTTTGTCCAAACAAATATTTTAAAATTATCATAAAATACTTTTCAAACCATTCAATTTTTATTTTAAACGTTTTATCTTTTACAGTTTGTTGTTTTTATCTTCTATGATACTCGTTTCGAAAGATCAGACAATCGATTTTTTTCAACGGAATGTTGCGTCCCTTAAAAGTACGATTGCGTTCTTATAAAAAAAAAAATACGAGCTTCTTATTTTTGTCTAAAGAACAACATATTCAAAGTTCATCAAAATCGGAAGAAAATTTTTACAAGTTTCTTTGTTGGAAGTCAGAATCTCGAAATTACACGTGCGGCAAAAAATAAAGCATTTCTTTATTCAACTTGGCAAACGCTATTGCGCCTTGGCACAAAAAGAAATTTCGCCATTACACCCGCCCTCATGAAGGGCACATCTAGTATTTGTACCAGTTCTCAATGGCCATGTAGGCGGCATGGAACAAAACTCGTTGCAAAAAACTTGGGCACTCGTTAGTTGGCCCGTATAAAAAGATCCACTCGAGACACCGATCTTCATCTCGTCACCAAGTTAAGTCACGGGTGTACACGGTTTCCAGCAACCCTCCCGATGAAACTCTTCATCCTCGTGACACCTCCATATACACTCTTGCGATGTGCACGCTTCGTCCTGACGGATTCCAATCTATGCTGCGGCTATTTTGATGCAATCTCGTGGCATTATTAATCTATAGAGATCCCTTGCTATCCCAAAAACTATTGGATTTCTATCAGATGTATTTATTTAACCATACATTGTACATTAGCATGATCCGCATAGCGATTCTGAGTTTTCGGTCTAAAATTCTAACATTGCCACCCATTGCGAATTATGAAGAACACATCAAGATATAATAATTAATAGAGAAAGAGATGATATTATGGCTAGATATCATAGTTCCTTTTGGTAGCTTCACTATTAGGTAGTGAATTCTAGTGATTATTTATGAAATTATTTATTCAGTAGCTCTCCGTTACATAATGCTAATATTCCTAGACATAATAGTGAATATTTATTATAATGTTTTACTTTCAAGCATTTCAAAGCATTTTTAAGATATACTTTAGCATTTAATTACATAAACTTCTTTGTTCTTCTTAAATTGGAGCGTACGTATTATCACACAAACATATAATATGTATATTTAAATTATTTATTATTTAATATTTTATTGAGCTGTAGCTTGTATATACATTTCAAATTATGCATAAATTAAACAATAACATTTTGCTAATGTGACTCTAAGCGAACTGATTGTCGACAATTTTTTTTTCGAGGTTTTCTTAATTCAAAATAATTATTCTATAAATTAATTGTAATTCTATTGTTAATTTGTAATTTGCATATCATATATACTATACATTTTTAATATTGAATAACTTATGTGCGAAAGAAAATATGGGTATACATTTACGTGTTCTAGTAATTCTAGTAATATTTTACTTTTTTGTTAATTTTGTAAGGTGTTGTTTTTTAAACAGAATCAGTTTTTTAGATCTTTTCTGGAAAGTCATATTACCATCCCTATTTCTCTTCAAGTCATTATGTATAATGTCGCCACATTTTTATAAATAGTATCCTTGATAATAAATGTTTACAATAAGGATCTCATTTTTAGACCATACACGACCAATAAGAATTAGAAATTAAATGTGTCTATAACGGTTAAAGCTAGATCTTTATTTAATGCTTAAATAATTCAATATGAATTATATACATATAGATGCATATACACCATATTTAGAACTACACGTCGAATTAGTTTTCCGAACTTATAAACGCAATTGAACTACCGTAATAATACCACAAATTAAATTAAATTGACAAGCAATTCTTAATAATTTGCTGCTCAATCATATTAGAAAGATTTTTATTAATCTGAAAAACTTGCAAATAAATTTATTGCGAAAAATATTACTTCGGCTGGGAGTCGAACTCATAATAAATGTTTCGTAACTTTGAATCTAAAATCGATTAAACAATACTTTGTCGAATGTACAATCGTTAGTAAATTTAAATATTGATTATTAATAAAGTTATTGTAAAAGCTGTAAATGAGGTATCATAATATCAGCTTGTTCTCTAATAATTACGATCACGAGACTATTAGAAATTATTATCGGATTCGAGTAGTACAAAGAGAGTTAATGATCATCTTGCATTATTTTATTTGGTAATGGGAGAGTCGTCTATTTTCATGCGCAACAACTATTGATATTCGTTATCAACGTGTCGTCGTCGGCCTGCATTCAGGCGTCAGATTTTATTACAAATGGTCTTAGCCGACCATATAAACCCGACTTGACTGCTTCAGTTGTCTCACGTGAGGTGGGATAAATTAATTTCACACTCGTTACAGTGCGACTAGCACAAGCTCGTTTGCTTTCGCCCCAGCAAAACTTTTATCTGCTGTCGTCCGTGATGCGAAGTGCGACAGTGGCCAAAGTATATATGTCAAAGTATGGCAGCTTCGTTTTTATTCACGCCTATATACTGTTTTACTGCAGCACCGGCTGTTCCCGTTAACGTTTTCAATCTCCCACCCATCGTTCCACTTGTTCTTACTATTTCTCAAGTTTGAAACCTATAAATCGTTTTTCTCACGGCGGAACGTGTCATATAAAATAAAAATTGTCTTCAAATAATTAGAATGATAATTAAAATATATAATAAACAACCGTTATTTAGATTGAATAATTTGTAAATTTTTCCTTGTGAACGAGGATGACCTAATAGTAAGATCGAAACGTTTATTCTTTTGTTATTAAATGATATAAAGATTAATGATATAAAGAATTGTTTTCGCTAGAAAAACCAATAGATAGGTTTTCATGTTCTCTTCCATTGTTAATTAAAATTGCATTAATTAAAACTATTAATTAAAACTATTTTTTTATCTACATTTATTATCACCTATTTACTGATATTTACAGATAGATATTATGTATCCTTTTAAATTAGAATTTTTTCGACGGGGAGTTAATGTCAGTCAAGAGATATATAAAAATAACTACAGACAATATCGACGGTCTAAAACGAGTTCAAGAGGAGCTAAGATCAAAACACCGAAGCTAACTATTCGCTTCTGATGAAGAGGTTCTCGATGAAGCTATCAGGATGATATTAACGTGTGTAAATCTACTGAGTGACTAGTTTAAAGACTCTTCTTATCTACCGCGTATTAATTATACAATATCGTCTGCACGTCGTGCGCGAATAAATTTGTCCATATTATTAACGATTGTATATAAGACGATCTATTTTATTTCATGACTTGCAGAACACCAAATGGCGCAATAAAATGTATTTTTAGCCTTCTGCATTCGCTCGATCAAATATAGAGAAGAACGTTGATTCTATCTTGGACGGAATAATCTAACGCGCATGGAAATCATCGAATGACCTCTTTTTCATAACTTTGGTCTTTAGAGAAATTTTTTTATATTATATTAATGATTAATCATGCGTTAACGAGAATGGATACTTGATGAAAGACGAAAAGGAAGTAGCAAATAATTTATAATCATAAAGAATAAGAAAATAATAGATGTGTTGATTTTAAACTGTTTAATTAAAGAAAGAGAGAGTTAAACAAAGTGTCTTTAAAAGTCTTTAAAATTGTAATGTGAATATACAACAAATTCATATCCAATTATCTATACAGTTAAAAATCCAGCTTGACCGTTTAGAGCCTTTATTTCCTATTTGTTAATTATATGTTTTATCATCGATAGCTACATTATTGTATAACGTTCAGTCTGGATTATTCAATAACTTTTACCTCCGGCGACTCGTCCGGCACTTTTCCCATCCAGCTGAGCGACAAGATATTGCAGTCGCACTTGGCGTTGTTGTTCTTCTCGAAATGCAGATGCATGGTTGCGACGCGATCGGATTCCCGTCGGCAGGTCCATCAATCTATCGAACCCCGGCACCTTTTCCCGCAGTCCCGACTCCGTGCCTAGCAGTCGGATTCCACGTCGCTTCCTCCGCGAGCATTCTCGCGCCGTGCACGCTTCTTCGCCGACGGATCCGTGATCGATAATCGAATCACGCTCACACGTCAACGGGTCCGCACGCGACCAGCGTTCCGCGACGAACTCTCATGTGACCACCCTCGTGACTTGAAAATCAGGGCGATCCTCTTCCGAGAGCTTTGCGTCCCTCGGGGGTGGAACGCGCGTCGCGCTCACCGCGCGATCTTTTGCTCTCGCGACGTCACCCAGCGCCGGATATTACACCCCGGCCACACGATTGGGAGGAATCACCGAAGAAATATCGTGTGATCGCCGAGAGGTACCTTACTAACTACCTTGGTCGGCTTTGGCGTATCTCTTATCACCGCCGTTCACCAACCTCGATCATTTGTTTCTTACCGCGGCCGCCATTTTGCCGCCCGAGACGCTACTCCACCTTTCAGAGTGCGATCAGCGATCCCCGTGCCGCGCCACGCCGTGCCACGCCGCCGCGTCGGGCCGGGGCCGGGGGTGCGCGCTTACGTGCGGGTGGACGTTTGTCTCACGGTGCCAACGCACGAGCTACCGACGCGAGCCGCGAGCGTGCGTCCGACTGAAAGCTCGGTTGCGCGGACTCGCGGAGTGGAGTGGAGGCAGTGGAGCCGGAGCGTGCGGACCTCCACCGCCTCCGCCGCCGCCGCCGCAGCCGCCGCAGCCGCCGGCCGCGCTAGCTCTTGCTTTCGTCCGTCGCGTTCGCGCGACGAGCGTATTGATTGGAGTCAGCCGTTCCATTCCGTGTGGTCCGCGACCACCTTGTGCTCCCCGCCGCATCACTAAATTCGCCGCGAGCTTTTCCGCGCCGCGCCGCGCCGCGCCGCGGCGACGCGCTATGGAACCGATGGAGCCGCCCCTTTCTGCAAACGCTTCTACATGAAAAAAAAAGTTATTAATATTTTATTACAAGAAGAAAGAACATATCGATACATTTTTAAACACATTGCTTATAAATTGAATTTTATATTACTAATGATATTTTCTGATATAAAATTTCATTTTATTACGCGAATGATTGATATCGTTTAAATAATAATTCTTTATTGATATTCAATGTATTTTATCAATCTGGTTTTATTTATTGTACGCAATGGCTTTGCGTAATTAAATAAATTTAGATCAGGAACTATCGTCAGACACTAATAGAGTTTATTTTATAAGCGATATGTATTTAAAAGCATATTGATACATAAGTACTTTTCTTACAAATGTTAATAATTTATTTTTTTATATCGGTACCGACATAAATGATTTTGTCTAGATGTAACAATTTTACGCGCACTGTACTCGTTTTCTAGAGGGTGAATTTCACGCCACTTTGGATGCATTGAGTGAACGACGCTCTCATTGTTCGCAGCGTATGCTCATCAATTTTTTTTCTTTTTTTCGCGCCACCGATGCGCAAACATCTGCGACTAAAGTGCAAAAAATTTAGATAATGATTAATAAATTATGTAAATCTTTAAGGAGATAGTGTGTGTATATATATATGCTGTCATCTGTTTTACCGACAAAAATATCAGATTATTAAATGAATGAAGTATGGTATATCACAAAATTAAAGATCCTTTTTCCATATTAAAATACATATGTATCTGGCAATGGTCTATTTTTATATTAAAAACAGGAAAAAATTAATAAATTATAAATTTTTATCAACTTTTATTTTAATATGGCGATCAAAGCTATAATGATCAAATTACCGAAACATTTACTTTGTAAAATATAGTTATATAGACCATATATATGTGCGCGAAATTAAACAGAACTAAATGTAGAATAAATAAATGATTAATGGTAAATCGTAAAATTTAAAACTGAAAACTTAATTTAAAATATTATTTCTTCTTCAAATCTTCGACAAATCATGTATAAATGTGTGATATTAATACGATTATAGTATATCGTGATGTGTCTATATCTCGTAAATCATGTATGTCGCATTGGTCAAACAGCAATTTCGTCGATGTTTAAGCGTCCCTTCAAAAAATTTATTTTTTATAAATTAAAATAAATATAAATATAATAAATATATAATTTCGAAAAAATTTAATTTACTTTTTTCTTATTTTATGACTATATGTATAAACATTATATTATATTATATACAATATATTATTACATATATTTTATGTAGGTTTGTATGCGTGTGCGAATGCGTGCGGATATTTGACCATAATTTATGACAAATTTTATTTTTTGTAAAAAAAATATAAAGTAATCAATTATTGGAATAAAATAAAAATGTATACATATAATCAGAGACGGATGATAGCCGATAAAGAAATATTGGACAACAAAAAGTTGCGCTCTTACCACTTGGTATCGCAATCGCTTTCGTTACTTTCTCTACTCTTGTCATTTTCCTGATTGACCTTCGGTTGGAAGTAGCGTTCTCCTCGCGTTCTCTTCGCTTTCTTTACTCTTACTGCTTTCTCTACTTTCTGCTGCTTCCATTACTTCTTATCTTCTTTGCTTTCAGATTCGCTATTTTCATATTATTCTCTTTACTTTCAAATTTGCTATTTTCTTTACTTTGCTATTTTCTTTGCTTTTGAATTCTGCTTTCTTTACTCTTATTATCTCCGTTTTGTTTCCAGATTGATCTTCAGTTGGAACTAAAGAAATTGTCACAGTTCCCTCGAATTCTCTTGTGACTGGACTTCGATTATGATTTCAAAATGTGGAAATGTAAAAAAATTCAATTTTCTTAATTACATAAACACTAATTACATACGGGGTTAGATAGTAACTAGTTAAAGCATTAAAAGTTAAAAAAAAGTTAAAAAGTTAATAATTTTTAACTCAACTTAATTTTAAATGCATTAATTTTTAACTTAATTTAATTATTTTTAAACTTTATCACCTTTTTTTAAATTAAAAATTTTTTTATCTCTCTTAATGCTAATATTTTTTTCTATAAAATCTTAAACATTAGAGAATTAATTTAGAAAAAGTTTAATAATTTTATGATGAGAGATCTATAATAAGAATCAGTATCCTTCCAAGAAAGAAATCCCATCAACTGAAGTCTTAATCTATTAAGCTAATACATCCCAGAAGATCTATCCTCAAAGATACCTCTATATAAACCGCGATCTGGATAGTTATTAAAAAAACAGTCGTTCAGAAATTCAACCAGTCAGTTATTCGAATAGATGTACAGAGAGTCTAATCATTAGTGCATTTAACATTTGACTCCGTATCTAACATCCACCATTTTCTTTGGACCATCGCTTCAAAGACAATCTGCATTGTAACTTTCCACGCAAGGTTTCAACAATCATTCTTTCGGAGCCGCGGCGAGAAAAAATCCTATATTTTTCTGAGCGAAACTTCAAATAGTAAATAACCTATTTTTTCTTTTTTCTTTTATTTTTTTTTTCTTTTATACCATGTTATTCATCAATTTTTTGTTACTTTGTTTTAATCAATCCTCCTTCCAGCCTCTGCATTATTCCCTGTTAACTCTTACTTCCATCCACCTTTCCTTCAAGCGATTTTCTCAGATCACCTATTGTACTCATTCTCTAATATTCATCGAATTATTTGATGGATTCTATATTCGTTATTTAAAAGTTCGATTACTCCGCGAACTTCACTCGTCCGTTTACCGGCAGAATCTTCAGATTTTCTTTTTATTTCCTTCCTTATACAGATTATACCTGGTAAACAATATATATATAT
>NW_012130069.1:98328-104169 GCF_000143395.1 Atta cephalotes | reverse complement strand
TTTTTTGTTAGAAGTATTTAAAAATATTTAAATTTATCATGTACTTTTATGTTGTACTTGTATCTATTATTCAGGTAATTTTTTTAAATATATCTATAATTATATACAATATACACACACACACACACACACACACGCGCGCGCGCGTAGAAAAAAAACCAATAATTTAGTAGATATTTTATACTTTATTCTGATATATATTGACATAAAATATTAAATAACTCGGAAACTATTAATTTTTTCTTAATTGTACTTTAATAAACAGAATAACATGAATCAATTGTAAAAAATGTAATTGTAAAAAAAACACGTAGTTGCTTATTTAAAAAAATAATCCATTTTGTATACATATTTTTTTAAAAGCAATTAGTTTAAAAGTGTTTTTTTTATTCCACATTGATTCGTCTCATTTTATTCATAAGTATTAAGATGACAAAAAATTAATTGATTACGGATTATTTAATTGTTATGTCATAAATCTACGTGTACAAATTCACGTTTTGGGTAGATACCTAAACTTTTTTTTCACATCCTCTTTCTCAAAAAAGAGAAGGAATATAATAATAGGAATAAAGAACAAATACTTCTTATTCGCACTCCAGATATCATGACAAAAATCTCAGATTTATTATAATTATACACTATTAGAGAATGATTATCCTTCTGAGTTTATTTTTGAAACTATAAATTTAAGATTAAAATCATTATTTTATAAACAAAAAAATACAAAATATGTCTCCAAACAAGAATACACATTTTGGTTTTTATTATATCTTACATTCCATCAATTTCAGATAAATTTAAAAACATTACCTTCTGCATTATATCTGAATATGAAATTAGCATTTTATAATTTGAATAAAGCTTAAAGAAGTATTATTAAAGTTTACAAAGACGTTCTCTCAAAAGACTGCCAGAATGTAGTGTATAAAATATCTTGCAAAAATTGCAACGCGACTTATGTGGAACTGATAGAAGATTAAAAATTAATAGAATACAAGAATATCAACGTTACATAACAACATAACAATAACAATTCCAGTTTTACAAAGTCAGTTAATTATTGCAGATCATAAAATATCTTATAATCATGAATTTGATTGGTCAAGATATAAGATCGTGAGCGTTTATGCGAAGATTAATATTTGAGTTGCTACATATACAAATGCAAGAAAATAATCTCAACATGCAATCAGACTGAATATTTACATCATGCATATGTTTCGATTTTAAATAAATTATAAGTAGAAATTAATGTTCCAATTGTTCTTTGTTTTAATATTGACTTTCACCTTAAGGCTAATTCTACAATGTGCTCTTTGTTTCCTGTTTTTTGTCTCTGTTTGTCTCTTGCCTTTTTGGTCAATAAGAGAAGACACAAACAGCAAGAAACAGAAAACAAAAAGCACATTGTAGAATTAGTCTTAAACCAATAAACTACAAAAAATACAATGTAAATACATTGCTAACCAGAGAAATACAAAAAAATGAAATCACATCTTTTCTTATTGTTTTAGCATTCAGAAAATAAGATAATAAGTTCGTATTTTTAATTTGTTTAAAGTTGCATATGTTATTGAAGTACGTTATTATATATCTTTTGAGCTGTTGAGCTGTTTATTAGGTTTGATTAGGAAGTGTTGAAATAATCGTATTTCATACATTTCGAGTCAGCTCGCGGCGGGCAACTGTGCGCAAACGTTTTAAAATGCACAACTGTCATATACTACATGAGAAGCACTAATTTTTTCATTTCTGCTTTGCATTATCATCTTATTTTGCATTATTATTTTATTTTGCTAAAGTCTATGCATTATTATTATTAGTTTTGCGTTTTTGTTAATATATATTTAAAATATATTTTATATATATATTTATATTGCAATATAATAAATATATTTTCTAACTTTTTTGTCAATATTCCATAATTCATTCACTTCCTATGATTTTTGTTTTGCGTACGATTATTCAACCCATGCGCGTAATTATCCGATGCGCGAAAAATTTTTTCACTTTTCCGTTTTTTCTTTTTGCCAAATACCTTATTGAATGAAAATCTGTTATGAAGATACATAATAGTAGAAAACTGTTTATAGTTTCTATTTCCATACTTATATTGTTTTAAACTTGGAAAATCATTTCAGGACAATAAATTTTTCTTAGGTGCGCACAATTCACTTTCTCCTATTACTAATGCTATTATTGAATGATGTTTCGCTTTTCCCTAGATGTATTTCTGATTACCCAAGTTGTTATAATAAATGAGCGAAATACTTAAAATTTTTTTAAATGCTTATGTAAGTATATAAATATGTATATAAATATTTACAATTTAATATTGTATTATGTATTATGTATTATGTATAATAAAATTTATTATTTGTAATAAATATAATTATGAAATATTTACTTTCGTATTTTTATTTCTTAAAAAATATATTATTTTTTATATCTTAGATTGCATTTCGATGGTTACTATCAGCGTTAAAAATCTAATTCACATTACATATATACTATGAATTTTCAGTACTGGAAATGAATTTTGAAGTACATTCTTAATAATGACATTAAAATTTAAAAATAATATTTAATTTAAATTCGGTAATTGTTGAGCTCTCGACAATTGTTTCTGCCAAATTTGGTTGCTTTTTTTGTGCAAAAATCGTCGAATGAGCCTAATTTTATCAACATCATATGCAAGAAAACTAATTTAACAATTTTCCAAAAAGTAACAAAAAAGAAACGTTTTCAAATACGGTAACAATAATGCGTTATTTTTTAAAATGATTAACTAGTAACAATAACGAGTTATTTTTAATAAAAAGTGTAACGGGGGTAACGCGTTATTTTTTAAACGTTCCCAACTTTGATCTACCTTTCAAATAGTATCTGTTCCAACATTGCTTGAAACAATATTTGCACGATGATTTATGATCAACAACAATTATATCGAAATGATAAATCTTCCATAATTAGAATTAATATAATTAAGAAATACACGAGAACCTAACCAATTGTGTTCTTACAATGATAGCTTTTTATAATAATTTATTAAATTTTTTAAAACTTTGAGAACTAAAACTTTTGTTTTTACAGCTCATACCTGAATAAACGAATATAACTTTAATAATTGTTCCAGCGATGCACCTTGCGATGAACAATCCATATTATTCGATCTAATTCGCGTATCTTGACTCCTTTTACCTTGGCCCCATCCGGTAGAAAAATTTAATTGAGCTTCACCGTCCGCAACAAGGATTAAAAAAAGAAATGCTATACCAAGTAAACTCATAGACATCTTACAGAACCTTAAAAAAAATTATATCATATTATTGTATAAATAACGAGAATTATTATACTTTCATATAAAATTATTAATTGTAAATCCCAGCTCTCGGAGATAGTAATAAATTGAATTTATAATATGATAAATAAATGATCAATATTTATGTATGTTTTAAATATTTATTAGTTTCGTTATATTATAAATATTTATAGTGTAAGGAAATAATAATATTTATATAAACATTACGTTATTATTGTAATAATAAAATATTTTTGAATATTTATACTAACACCGTGGATGCGTTAAATATGCATAAATGTTATGCGTATGTAAAATATGCTTAAAGCTAAGAATATTTCTTGAAGGAAATCCCATATACATTTATAATAATGCAACCAAAAATACTAGCTATATGCAATCTTTTATAATAGAAAAAAATTTATAAATTCTCTAAAAAGGAATTTTGAAAAAACTGTTGATTCACAAATTTTTACACTTAGTATGAAATTTAAATAAAATCTCCGATAAAATAAAATATGCTTCTAAAAATCTCTTTTTCTTTGTATTAATAATTGCGTTTGCTTCAAGCACCTGTGTTATTCGCGTATCGAATATATCAATTAGATATATAGTCATTATGAGCAAACTTGACTACTTGTAACGAGCCAAAATAATCGCACTATTCCCACAAGAAATGAGAAGAAAATAAAAAACAAAGAAAAGAAAAAGAAAGACTCACATGGTAACACTTTTTTTACAGATAGATATACAGAATGGTCTAATTTTTGTTAAAGATAACGCACACAATGCCGATGTGCCAGAGAACTCGTTTACGAGAGTCTTTAGATGCGGTTGCTGGTTTTATACATTACTGGACCCCTTACTTTAACGCGCGCGCACATTACAACATCTCGATACACTCGATCGCTATCCCAAGAGGGATAATGAAAATTCTGCGCCGGCGTTAAGCGTTTCATTTTGCAAACTGTCTTGGAGATCATTTCTTGTGCGATTCTAGCACAGAAGTCGAGGCGCTAATTGAGATATAAGAGATTGTGAATAATATGTGAATAAGATAAATTTAAAGATATAATTTACGATCGTGATATTCTTTATAATTTTGATTGCGACTTTATTACCTTGCGAGGCCATCGATTGTTTTCTGTGTGCACACACGTATACGGTAATTAGTATATGTCGAGTATATATCGATGAAATTCTACACGTTATAGCTACACCAAAATGAATATCAAACATTTATTTGCTACATTTGCAGTGATATCAAAATATGAAATTATATGATCTTGATATCACCTTTTTTTTAATAATCTTCATATATAGAACGGGTGTTTCGTACAATTGAGAAAGTAATAATGTTATATAAAAGAAAAGAAAATAAATCAGAGGTGTAAAATAAGATACAATACAATATGTTATTTAAAAAAAAATTATTTTAAAAATTGAAGAATTAATAATATATAGAGAAAATTTTACAAAGTAGAAGAAAGGATTCGGGATTTTTCGCTGATTTTGCTTCATCGCGTTTTTTCCTCTCAATTTTATATATTTATTACTAAAAAATAAGAAAAAAATTTAATAAGACTGATTTACATACATATGCTCTATATATATATAAAAAATCCTTAATAAATTAATCAGATTATCAAAAGTTAATATTGAAATAATATTTTCAAAATTTTCTAACTTTATGCAATCAAAGCGCAAGTTGGCTATTGATACAATCTCATATTAATTGATTAAACTTGTAAGAAAATTAATCAAGGATTAATCTTTCAAATTTTTTGTTTATCATTGCAATAACAACAGTTATTAAGATACACGTGTGCATATAAAGAGAAAAGCATTTCAATTGTGCACATTTTAACTTTATAATAGGAAATCGATATACATCTCGATATAACAGCAATATAATTTCTTTATACAAAAATGGAGTTTATTATTTTTTTAAATTATTGTGCACAAGGGTCGTCATTGTGTATGATTATGTCTAAAGAAGTAAACTGTATTGTTTGCGTCATTTGTTGCTAAATTAAATTAGTGCGTGCGACCGTGACGCTCGAGGGCTTCCGACTAATTTGTTAACGAGGGACATAGCAGGATGTGAAGCCTCACCGATTATTTCATTAGTCAATATTACATATCCAACAAAGTATATTGAATTCTCATGACGATATCATCGTACGATCATATGTCGTAATGTAACAAATTACTATTTTTAAAAATGTACTTTTATACACATAAAAAAACTTTTTGTACAAGCGCACGACATTGGGGTGATTAAAATAGGAAAATGTGTATTCGAATTTCACTTTATTGCTACAAAAAAGAAGTTACATATAATGAGCTAAAGATAAATCGAAGAGAAAGGATAATGCGTTCATATGTGTTGCCATCGATTATCACATATTAAATTGTTCATGATAGTTCTTATTTTTTTAAATAATGTACAAGCTTGTGTACACGCATACACGTTATATTTATCGCGTATATATATATATATATATATTATTTTTTTTTTTAATTAATCTATTATT
>NW_012130069.1:81232-98114 GCF_000143395.1 Atta cephalotes | reverse complement strand
GTATGTGTGTGTGTGTGTGTGTGTGTGTGTGTGTGTGCGCGCGCGCGCGCGCGCGTGCGTGCGTGCATGCGTGCGTGCGTGCGTGCGTGCGTGCGTGTGTGTGTGTGTGTGTGTGTGTGTGTGTGTTGTTTTGTCACCTTTATTATATATAAGAACCTTAAAAATAATAGTATCCATGTATACCTAAATACTTGTCAATTGGCATGAAGATATAGCAAAAATGACAGCGTTAATAATATTAAAGTCAATGAAGAATACGAAGAACAAATGTCCATGACAAAGATGTGTTGTCCCAAAGCTATTTGCGAGCCGTGATACACAATGATCTTATTAGTATGAGTTATTATTTATGGAAAAGAGAAAGATTAATGTTCAAAGCGCGCTATGGCACTCGATCTTCATGCGTCATTTCTTCATTTGTCTATACTTGGATACAGTTGCTTATAACGATAAAGCCTTACTGACGGAACAACATTACGAACAACCTTGCGATGAGAATAATCTTTTCGATTCTTATGAGAAGTGTACATATAATAAAGGGTGAATATATCCAAAATTGTTTGCACTATACTAATAGATTCAAACAGAATATTGCACCAGATTGCTAGCGGAAATCGAGCATCTTTCGTAACCATTTAAATAGTATATATCATTTTCCTGCCGTCAATCTGCTTATATTCTGTTAATTTTGTTATATTTCTGTTACCATTTTGCCAATAAAATTTGTAGTAGACTTAGCTGCCTGCATATATATATGTACGTGTATATATACAATATACAATATGCTTATATATGCATAATTACACATGCACGCACGCATGCATGCACGCATACATATATTTTCATTTTGCAATATATATTGAATATAACAATACGTATGCAATCATTTTGTATATGTTCATTTTGATAATAATGATGATATCATTACGCTAGCATCATATAGCATATGTATACCTTCTTTCTCATTCTTCTTTCATATATAATTATTAAAATGTTATATAAATTAAAAAAAACAGAAGAATGGCGCTGTATATTTTTTATTCTCATAAGAAGACTTGTCCATATTCTTTTACAATTACCTCATTGATCGCTTGATATTATTCAGTTTTCTTTTATATCTATATATATATATATATATTTCTTTCTTTATATATATATTTTTTTACATAATATATGTATAAAAAATAGTCTAGAAACCTTGTAACTTGATGATTGCCAGACTCAAGAATGTTCTACTGACAAAAATTATATTCTCGTTGTAGACTTGATTACAAAATTGTAACGTTTTTGACGAACTGTTTTCATGAACTGATGTTATTCGATTACAATCTCTTTATTACTGGAATGTAATATAATATTTAAAGCTAATAATGCATATACAGATGAGTGTTTTCTTGAATCTGGAAATCAGAATATTTTATGTAAGTTACTCAAGTTTTCATAGACGGCGAGTTCTAAAGTCAGTCACATAGCATTTCGTTGCTATTACATAATTATAAAAAAAAATATTAACAAAAATAGACAGTAGCTTTTTCTCTTGTTCTAACTTGATGAATGAATAATTTTAAAAATTGACTTAATACTTTGCCAATTTGTGCATAGCAATATCTTTTTAATTTAAACAAAGAAAAAAGAAACTGTATAATACAATTTGTATATAACATTTCTATTTTCTGATTACTAAAAAAGCTTCTGACTAAAAACCAAAGAATTTGAAAGGAAAAAAAGAGCAGGTTTATATGAATATTATTATTAGCTTTATCATGTGGATTTTCTTTGATTTTTATTTTGAAAACTTAACAAAAATTTTGGCAGTTTTATCGTTTTGTATATTATTTTCCAATAATAAATAATTTTCGAACAAAATAATTGGCGAAGTATTAAACCGTTTACATAATACAATATTTATGCCAATACATTAAAAATACCAGGACGGTATTTCTAACAAATGGAGCATCGCTTATTGTAATTTGTCAAAATGCGAATGCCATAAGTATATTAAATAATTAAGTTAAAAATAAAAAAGGAGAGAATCATGGATGCATAGAAATGTCGATTGTCCAACTCGTCAAAATACATACGAGAACATGAATCCAGAACTTTTAATGTTCACATGCCGTACAATGTACAATGAATTTTTCTCTCATCTCTATTTTCTCTCATTCCACTTATACACATATATCACTTCTAACGTAAAAGTATAGCATAAATGCGCGTCTAGGTTTTATAGACACAATATAAAAATTCATTATAAGAATCAGTATAAGATACACATCACTTTTACGAGTAAACGAAGTTTACATAGCGTTACAGTCACTCATGATAATCATAAAAGTCATTCCGTCCACTAATAAATCATACGCGTTAATTACATGTAATTGCGATGATGACGTATCATACGCTCTTCGTTTTTTCAATCGTCAAATTAGAGTATTCGATTAGAATGAGACCATATTTAAGTACAAGCCTCGTTTCTTTCCAATTAATTTTGATTAATTGGAATCTGGGGCTTTGGAAATACACACAGTGTAAACTCTGTGGCATATATGCTTCTCATGTATGATTCACATAATCAGGAACGGGTCTGTAAAATGTGTTTTTGGCAAATAAAATAATGATATAGATGAATAATGTATTGTAGAGTGAAATTGTAATATTTAAAAATTTTCCAAGCAAACTACGTTACCTGCGATAAAATTTTATATCTACGATGTTTTCATTTAGAAAAATTCAACACCAACTTTCGCTTCCTCGTTCACCAATTCCGTCACTTTCATCGTCACTTGGATCTTCTCCATACATATCTGCCAATTTTCTAAATCTTGGTCCAAAATTAGATAGATAATTAAACTTGAGATCTCCATCATCAGTGCCTGTCAATGAAAAAAAAAAAACATAATGAGATTAATTAAGAAAATAATATAAAAATATAAGCCCATTTTGAAATTTAAAAATACTAACAGGAAGCTAATGATGATAGATCGCCTTCTGAATTGCCTTCTCCCTCATAAGCATAATGCCTTACATCATCGAATGGATTTGTTTCAGGATCTTTATCGCAACTTTCTTTCTTACCATCTAGGAAACCACAAATATCTGGAACTTCGTCGGTTCCTTTATAAAAAATTATTCTTTAGTTTTCATACAATTCATAATGTAAATAGCACTTTGATAATATCTCATTATCATACCTCTACCCTGTAGGCCAATTGGAGCTATTTTCGAATCAATAGGTGGTGCATCATAAATGGCTCTCAAGACATTTAAATCATAACCCGTGTCAACCTCACCGCCTCCTTCGTCCTCATAATTAATAATATTTTCTCGGATATCGTCCATATCTTTATACATATCATCTGTCTTTCTCCTATGCACAACTACCGCTACAAGCAATATTAACAATATCAATACACAAACTAAAATAGCTACTATAAAGTTTGTATCAATTCCAAACGAGATTGCCTTTGCCATGCCATGATCGCAGCCAGGATCTGCGTTTCTAGACAACGATGGCATACCCAAGTTGTATGTCTAAAACAAAAGGATGTAACTTAATGTCTCATCATAAGCTATGTGTGTGTGTTTTTATTATATCTCTTTATTTTATTTACATTTCCGTTGAGTGTCATATTGCGTATACAACCGACAAATCCTTTGTTAGTCGGTCTATAATCCCATCCTAAATTTGATGCTAAATGAGCTAAATTAGTTAATGTACCGCCTACTTGCATCGGACTGTTAACATTTAAAAATTCATTGGTGCCTTGCGGTGCAGTAAGACTCATGCAAGCCGATATACCGCACTTATCAACTACCATCTCTATGGACTGGAAAAAAAAACAAATTAATATAATTTGTATATTTAGCTTGAACAAAACGGTGTATGTACAATGAGAATTCTTACAGTTTTCTTCCAGTAAACGTCTATTCTGTGGCTCTTGCCGTCTGTTAATTTAATTTGTTTTTGATCTAGTCTTACAGTTCCAGTTCCATAATCAACATACAACACAGCAAAGCCTTGTTGAAGTTCAAGAGACATGAAATCCTGAATTCGAAGCTTCGGATTGTAATTCATGGGACCAAAATAAAATACAAGACCATTGTCCACATGTGGCGTTATTTCCAATCCTATAATCATACACACGTAAATATAAATATGAAAAACGGAAATAGTATAAACGAAAATTCATTATAAAAATATAAAAGGTTGATTAAATATTGATAAAGGTCACGGAATTACAGAAGCAGTAATACAGAAATAGTAAGCATGTAAGAAATATGGAGCATGTTACTATAAGAGCTAGTGGCAAAAGTGAAGGATTTCAAAATCCAATTGATTTCGGTATTTTATCGTTTTTCATCACTTATCTACCTAAATGTGCATCTACCTAAATGTGAGTCGTCGCAAACTTGACCAGGTGACGGCATTATAGCCCAGCCGTCTCCGTGAAAGCCAATACCCAATAGTTCACATCTCGGTCCTTCCAGACCAGGGGGACACTCGCATCGTCCTCCTGCCAGAGGAGTACCACCGTTTAAACAGATAATAGGTTCCGCCACATGACAAATGCACAGTGGATCTGCGACCGCCCTAACACCGACAAACGAAGTGGTGTTAGTATAAACGACATATGGAACGGTACTGGTGTTCAAGTAATTGCGGCAGGAATTGTTGCAATGAAGCTTCTCGAATAGGCATTCATCAATGTTCATTAATAAGATATCCGCTTTCATCTCTCGTTCAATTTCTTTAGAATGTTGCGCTATAATTGTATTCAATTTCTCAGGAGCATAATATGGACTGCCATGTGCCGAAAATCGAATGTCCAGCAAGCTTCTATTATTATGATGAGGCGAATGAAGTACGGTGAACACGTCGACATTTTCGACCGATATATTTAGCATAGTTGCCAATTTCTCTTGGAATATATCCTTTTTACTGACACCAGATTCGTCAGGTTCCACAAATTGCTCCGCTGTTATCCCATAAAATCGTACAGAACCAGATCTATGAACAGCTTCTTCGGGAAGTTCCTTGACAGTAATGTTTACGTAAGCATTTACTTGATGCAATGGAATATCTTGACCTTCTTCGGTGACAATAAATTTCAATACAAAGGTATCGTTCGTCGTACCTGACAATAAAGTAATCATGCCAGTATTGGTATCAAGATGGAAACCGTCATGAGGAGAAGCCCACTTGAAAGATTTATCAGGTAAATCCCAATCATCTGGATCGTTAACATAAACCCGTCCGATTTCTGTGTCAGGAGCTTCTCCCTTGTAATTATAAACGAATATAGAACTTGAACCCTCGCGCATGGGATTGTCGTTCTCATCGCCTATGATCACAGTAAGCGTCGAGGTACCCGTCATTGGCGGCGCACCACTGTCCGTAATCGCTATCGGAATGTTGTAATTCTTCCGCCTTTCTCGATCAAACATTACACGCGAATATAAATTAGTATCACGTATGTCAAATTTAGATCTAATTTCATTGTCCGCAGTATCGTCGATTCTGAACTTGAATGGCGGACCATTATCATCGGAGTCGTAATCTCGTGCCTTCAACTCGGTTATCTTGCCATGTGGTTTATTTTCACCCCAAATAACTGGTTGCATATCGAGAAAAGGAGCGTTATCATTTATATCTCTAAGAGTAATATTAACAGTAACTAATTCTCGAAGAGCTGATGGGCTATCATCTTCATCTCTCGCCTTTACGGTAACCTGTTAAAATCATCAAAAGGAACAATAACAAAAGAAATTAAGTTTTTTAAGATATTGACTTGGTAAATATACGACTAATAACTCACAGTCCATGTTGAAAAACCATTCGGCGGATCACGATCTAATGGCTTCTTCAGTTTCATACAACCAAATTTGTCGATTCCTATCAAGGGTTGTTGCTCTTCTTTAGCGATAAAATAGACAATATGTTGATCGGCACTTCTGTCTTCGATATCAGGATCATAAGCCATTACAGTAGTGATGCAACCTAAACAAACAGTAAAGTTTGTTTAAAAAATGATCAAATTTTGCAGGATTATAAAAAAATATGGCATTAATACTTTACCGTCTACCAATTTTTCTTCGTCTATTGTCGGATTTTTGTCGAAATCTTCGAAAACTGGTGGATTATCATTAACATTTTCGATAAAAATCTCGACTTGTGCTGTATCATTAAACAGACCATCGAACGCTTTCACAGTTAGATTGTACTTGGTGAGTTTTTCGTAATCGAGCGGCTTGTTCACGCGAATTTTTCCCGTTGTAGCTTCAATGTGAAAACTGTCATCAATGTTGCCTGATATAATGCTATATGTAATAACACTCGCCGTATCGGAATCGATGACTTTGACTTCAGTTACAGGCTCGTAAATGTTGGCATTTTCATAAATCGAATTATGGGTGTAGACTTTGCGGGTGAAGCGAGGTGGATTATCGTTCTTATCAGCTATTTCGATTTGGAACGTCTGTTGTCCCTTATTGTGTTCGCCAGTTTTAAACAAAGCACTTGGAGAATTATCCGTCGCTATTACTTTCACATTGTATATATGTTGTTTTTCTCTGTCGAATGTCATTAACGTTGTAATATTACCAGTTTGCGGGTCAATGGCAAAGAAATCCTTGAAGTTATCCAACTCGTAGGTGACCTTTGAAAATCGAGATATTGCATTAAGTGCAAAACATAATGAAACATTGACGTACAATCATATAATAAAACACATGCTTTCGTAATACAAAATGTAATTTATACAATTTTATAATATATACTTTCGTCGCACAAATGTAATTTAAATTATATAATTTTAATACCTGATTATTAGCAGAAGTTCCATCAGCATCAATGGCTCGCACTTGCATCACAAAAACTCCTGGTGGTTCGTTTTCTAAGACACTTCCTCCTTTAATATCACGAAAGACTGGAATGTTGTCATTTACATCTAAAATTTCGATATCGACTACCGTTTCGGCAGCTAACTGATAATTATTTTTTACTCTCACTATTAACGAGTACTGCGTATTCTTCTCATAATCAAGTTGCAAACCCAACTTGATGTCTGCTACATCTTTATTAGATTCTAATCTACAATTAGTACAATAATAAAATATGTAAAATAGAGTTGATTCGCAATTGTTAATACGTTACATTCCAAATTATATGGAGTGAAAAAGTAGTAAGTACAATTGGTATAGTACCTAAACGTATGTTCTTTATTAGTTTGTTCCGTTGTCCCAATTACCAGCTCAAAAGTTAGATACAAATTGTCTGAATTACTAGAATTATCGATGTTGGATACTGCTTGTAAACGGACAATGCTAGCATCATAATCTCTAAAATCTTCTTTAAGTTTGATCGGTTCTGCTGGTCTTGGTACAAAAGATGGCGCCTTCTTATGTGATTCCACAACTTGTATGTAAAAAGACGTGCTACTGCTCAGTGGCTTTTCGGTACCAAGATCCGTGGCGCTAACTATCATACCGAATTTAGAACCTGGAATCCGCTGCAAAAATTCATAATGATCATAATGCAAGAATGTTTATGCGATTTGTTAAATAAAGAAAAGGGGGAAACTCAAGCTGAAAAAATGAGTTGGTGCGCCGTGTTATTTTATTCAGGACATATTTTTAGTATAATACATGCGAGAAATGAAGTAACAAATATTTCTTTCAATAATTCAACAGATAAGTTTATTTTAGGCATTACTTGCGTGTAAAATATTTACTAAAAAAAAGAGTATGCAAAGTTCGTCAATAAATATAAAACTTCAAACAACGTTTTAATAAAATGACGATTAAACTATTAAATATATGTTACAAGTTCTAATTTCCAAGTAATATTGTAAAACGGAGTTTGCATTATAAGTACTATCATTTAACATCATTCCACCTTCATTCTACTTACGTCTATAGTTTTGTTGAGAAATATGATACCGGATTCGCGTTCGATCCAAAAGTATCCGATATCATCCGGTCTCTCAGCTGACAGACTATATCGGACGATAGAATTATTGCCATTGTCAATATCGGTGGCAGAAATTCGCATGACCTCACGACCCACCGGTAAATCTTGCGGCACAGATTCTGTATAATTCTGTGTAACAAGCCAAATTGTATTAGCGAAAACCGACAATAGCACAATACGTATGTACGAATTCTAAAATGCACTTAATGTGAAGTATTCCATGCAATTTTCGTACGAATTATGTTTACGGTACAATTATCATTTCTAAAAGACCACACGTTTATGCATGTTAATTTCTTCGTTTAATATAATAATAAATAATATAATACATTAATTTACATATTATTCCTTTAATAATAATAAATGAACAGAGAATGTAATTTCCATGCTGCGCTGATAATATTCATTGTAATTAATTATAAATCAATAAAAAAAATCTTTGCACTGAAAGAAACGATTAGCTGCTGCAACAAATTAAATGGTAAAATATAGCATAGCATTTTTAATTGGCAGCAACTAATTTTTAATAACTTATTCGCATAGAATTTCGATAGGCTAACGCAACCAAAAATTGGCTACTGCAACTAATTAAAAATGCTATTTAGCCAATATTTTCTTTCTGCATCTGTATAATAACATAGGTGTATCGTGTACTCTTTTAAATTCTCATAGTCAAATTTAAAAATATTTTTCCAAGTGCATATAAAAAGACTTTCGATATACAAAATAAAAATTAAAACGACAATTTGTTTCATGAAATGTGCAAACATATACATAAAAAGAAGCGAGGAAATAAAACTTGGAACACTTTTATTTTTTCATTTACATATCGACATTCACATCACGTATTCAAAACCAACCTTCCACCTGTATCCACGAAAGACCTGGGATTGAAATGAAACAAAAAAAAATTCAAGCAATAGTTGTTAGTAGCGGTAGTAGTTGTAGTTACAAAAAATGTTAGTTAAAAAAATTAATTCATTCACGCGATATAAACGTACGGAAATCCATATCTATAATATCTCACAAGTTATTCATATATTTTTAAAATAATTCATCATTTCTATAAATAAAAATGTCTTACATTTCAAAATTTATGAATATTTTAATAGCGTATGAATTATACATGTAAAATTATCTATTTACTACGAATTTATTCTTATTAATTAAAAAATTAGTTTTTAAAAAAGATTTTGAAGAAATCAATTCTTCTCATTTTAATAATAAGTCATTTTTATCAAAAATAAATTTCGTATAAAAAGAATTTATTTTATATTTTTTTATTTATTCATAAAAAAATCAACTCTTTATCATAATTAAAATACTATTATCTTATAAATATCATGAAAAAAAAAAGATTTCATGGTTCTTCTTCCATTTCTTTAGTAGAATCTGGCTTAAGTCTATTACATACGTATAATTGCAACGTATGCATAATGTAAACGTTTATTCGTACCACATGCACTCAGATTCGTATTTGCAGATGGGAACTACAAGAAAGTTGATAATGAGTTAGTAACTTAGGTAGTTAGCAACGTACCGCTTTGTCAAATTCAGGATAATTATCATTCACGTCTTCGATAGTGACTTTGAATGTACAATGGTCATCTAGCTGCGGCCTTCCATTGTCAGTCGCGAGTACCGTGAGATAAACTTCTTTTTCTCTGGCGGGTTCATCTCTGTCGAGTATCTGGGTCGTAGTGATGAGACCCGTTTTATTGTTGATTGCGAATTTTAACCTATCCTTAGGATCCTTAGCAAAGCTATACGTAATGGTACCTGAAAATGTGAGATCAAATAAATGGATAATTAATAATGGAAATTTGAATCCTTTTTATGAAAATTTTCAAATAAATTAATTATATGAAAACTGAATATTTAAGTAAAATATTATTCGAACTTTCCGAAATCTTGGAAAAAATCTCGGAAGTTTTGAATGTCTTGAAAAAAATTTCGATTTATTCTGTTCGTGATTTGTTGGCATGAAAGAAAAAAAATTGCATATATCTGCTTTATCAGTTAATAATGTGGCGAGATATTTCCATTTTTCTGACACATATATTTCTCGTTTTTATACTGGAGAAGGTAGCATCTCGTGTAAATCCATAAAAATAATAAATGAAAAATGTATCAGCAACACGGTATACAATTAAAAAATTAAAAACAGACTCAACACAGAATGTGTCTTGTAATTGTTCCCCATTTATTTCGATTCGAAGTCCTGAAACTTTGAAGATCATAGAACTGGCAAGCATATAAATTTTATTTATTATGCACATAATTTAATATGACATTTTATGCATGATATATGTGACATATGTGATGATGTCGCACTATTATACAATACCTCCTTCCTCCGGTGGATCCCTATCTTCGGCGTGTACCTGGATTACCGTTGTGTCAGGTGGTTGTTCCTCCTTCACTACTGGCGCGTAACTTGCACAATTGGAGAACACCGGCTTGTGGTTGTGATTTTCATCGAGCTGAAAGCGCAAGAGAAACGGACAGCTATTAACGCGAGTGTTACTTGGCGTGGAGCACCCTCGAAAGATGTCCGGGGGATTAATCGGTAAACTTGGCGGGGCGCGATGCAGATGGGAAAGACTTTAGAGAACAAGGTACTCGATAAATCAAAGCGTTCCTCATAAACCGAGCGCCATTAATCATGGCGTATATCCCGGCAGTCTATTATATCGCGTTTCCTCATAAAGATCCAATACAGTCTGAAAAAGAAGAGAGGGAAGATAGAAACACAAAGTGAAAAAGGGAGGAAAAGGAAAAAAAACGGAGCACCGTACTTAGACGCTTCATAATAATTCACATTGACATTGACGACCTACGATTAGAATAGACATGTGGCAGGGCTAACATAAATCCCAGCTTTGTACAACGTTACGCGATCTATTGCGATTCGATAAGTCATATCCTCAAATTATTAGTCGCAGTTGTTTACCTCGTGCATTGTGTTACCATTTCATCATGATTAGGATCGATCCGATGTTTAACATACGTAATACACGATTGACATGGCGTTTAACTTTTGAACTATAGAGGAAGAGGAAGACAGAAGAAAAGAGAACTCTCTAAATCTGAATCAGTGGATAATCACTGATATCAGTGCCAAGTATGCCATTGGTAATCAGTGAATTAAATGTGAGATCCTTAATCCAGCTAATCTTTATTAATCTAACTAACTTGTTTTAGTGCTTAAATTCAATAAAATAATTCAATAAATATGGTATTGGAAAATTAAAATTAACGTACAACTATCAATATTTTATTTTTAGTACATATACAATGCTCAATTTTTTCATTCTTCCTTTTTTAGTTGAACTTCGTTGATTACCAGTATCAAAATATGCGTTGGATAATTAGTGACTATCCACTGATTCAAAATTTAGAGAGAAAGAATGTGTATCATGAATAATAACTGATAACGATATATAAAAAATTCATAAATTAAAAAATTAATTTTGCAAATAGTAATACATCTGACGTCGAATTTTTCATCAATCCTGTGTCAAAACGAGGGATAACATTCATAATAATGCTAAGTATCTCCGCTCTCCTTGGACGCGATCACATTAGACTGTTATCTTCAATGTAATTAAATGGTCGTGACATTAATATTCATTACTATTTTCTGTCCTGCAGGGGATAACAATATTCCTGAATAAACAACATTTGGTAAGAAACATAATCCACGTATATTCACCATGTTTGCTCGCACGGTGAAGCACGCCTTGGCATCTAGCAAACCTCTCAGACCGCTTAGAATTTCGCACAGCACTTTACCGACGTCATGCGTTACTCCCGATATAGCGCCGGTATTCGCTCTCGTATTTTCCTCCAACCTCATTAACGATAAACAAGTTAGCCGCGTTTTAGCATATTAACCCCGTTACATTATATGTACAGCTGATTCCTGCAGACTTGTTCGAAAGAAAATTTCCATCAATAAAATCCGTAGGGCATTTGCTGAAATCTTGGAAAAAAAACCATGAGGATTCTGATTTTCTGGGCGTTTTTCATTAAAATTCAGACGCAAAATAGTGTCTTTAGACACAAATTTAAAATAAACTTGAATAGTCGTGTATCTTCTCCTTATACATATAGAATACACAGTAAAAATGGAAGCTTTAAAAAGTTTTTTTGTGTAAAAAGTAAATATTTCATATTTCTAATTTTTTATTGTAATAGATAGTATAAAGTTTTTATCGATATAATTCATTTACCGTAAACGTAATAAATAATACTTGATAAATTAAATTTTCAATAGGTGCGATATGTATACTGGAGTTACCCTAACGATGCATACAAGCAGCGAGATACACTCGACTGCTAATTTAATATTGAAAGCGAGAAAGCTTTCGTGTGATGCAAATTGCTCGTGATGTTTTTGCGCAATGTTTAATATTCGCAAAAGACCAAGTTTCACTGCGACTATCATCTCTGATTTGCAATGGATGAAATGGAATTGAAGAGTAAGGTAAAAGCAATAAAATTTCGTAAAGAGCTGAGTAATAAATCTTACTCTGTTAATGTAATATGTATAAAAAATTACATATAGTTATTATATATTATCTCTCATGTATCTTGAAAAAGATACAACGATAGTAATCTTTTCTCGTTATTCTTTAAATTCTCTCGATTTTTTCCTTGGAAAAAATTTAATTAAAAGTAAGTTAACGAGATATCTTACATTAAAAATTGAAAGAGTGTGACCAATTGAGTTGTAAAACATGTAATTTCATTTTAATTTGAATGTAAATAAATAAAAATAAATACATAATGCAAAGATATATTTTATGTATATGTATAAATTATTAAAATATCTGTTTCCATTTTAACAGCATAAAAACAATTAGAATTTCATTCTAATTATTTTTAATAACATTGATAGTATTTATACAATATAAAATAATATTTAATTAATTAAAAATCACAGAAATCCATTGCCTTATTCAACTTATTTCCTTCGCAGTTGCAATTGAATTTAATTATTAAAATACTAAAGTTTAAGTAGTTACCTCTGCCATATGGAGTTTAGGTTATATCTAAATTGTAGGAAACTTCTCTGCTGTATCTATTCATGAGATTAGATTCCAAACAAGATTCAGTTACGAGTTTGATCAATCTAGAATGAACTATTTGATTAAATACGTCTTTTCATTATAGAAAAGTTAAGTACATTTCAATTCTGGCAGCAATATATGATTTTATATTTAATAGATTCGAACGATTTATCCGCGTAATTCGATTATTGAAAATCATTAATTGTTGAATTTTTTATTGAACATGAAGAGACTCACAGCTAATATGATCAATATTTGGTATAAATAAAATTTAAATAAAAGTCGATATTTAATCAATATATAATATATATAATATATCGATATTTCTAAGCAAGTATTAATACTGAATAATGATATTATATTTTGAATATTATTTCAGATAGAAATTCGCGTCTATCGATATTTTATTGGCTTGAATATCTTTTAAGTTTATACTCTCTTAAGAATGAATGAATTTTAATTTCATTTAATTACAAATCCAAGATTATGTGGGAATAATTAATCATCTGATGAAAATACAATATTTTAAATTCATTCTATCTCATGACTTTTTGCACGTTCCGTACATATCCAACGAGTAGCAATGAATTCAGACTCGTCGATATCACGTTAAGACGACTGCAGCCGTGGTAAATACATAGTTAAATTATTCGACAGATAGGAGAGAAAGAAAGAAACAAATCCATTATCCAACTTACTGGAAAGGTAATGTACGGGGATCTGGTTGGATCATTCCCGGGATCTTGGTTAGTAAAGAAATTGGGTTCGATGTTCAAGATAAAAGAAAAGGAGTGTAAATGGCGGTGGAAAGGAACGAAAAATCGAATCAAGAACGAATCGAGAAGCACTTACCGATAATTTACCCTCGCCCAGATACTGCGATCTCTCGTCCAGGTGTCTCGAGTGCCTCAATCTCGTTGCAGACGCTGTAACATAAAGAAGAAACGGAAGATGATGATATCGCCCATTTGAGATATTGTGGATATTGCATTCGATAAAGGAAAATCGATCAAAGGCCTCGTTCAAATTTAGAAATAATGCGTGATCTTCCTTTTTGAAAGCAAGAATTTAACAACGAAATAAAGCAAGAGTAAACTTTTTTTTACCCTAATATTCGTATAACATAACGCGATAATAATTTTCTCTCATAATTTATATATATAATAATAATCTGTAATACATGATACTGATAATACAAATGAGATAATTGTGATATACGTAAACATATTATTATTGTTTTTATGTAGATCTCATCGATTATAATATACGCTTAATGCTTTAGCAACGTCACGTCGACGAAAATAGCAGGCGCTCTGATAAAAATTTATTTAATAATATATAGAAATATAAATCAAATGTTGAATTTATAATGTCTAAGATGAAATTGCTCTCTCTTGTTCAATAGCAAATCCTCTTAAAAATTATTTCAGCTCGCATTTATTCGTCCTATTGTATCTATATTTTATCTGTACATGAATTTTCTCGGCAGTGCTCGTTTACATTTTACGCATAATAATTTAAAATATCGAGTATTTCCTCGAAATTTCACAATCAGAAGAATTTTCATGTATGCGTATAAAATCATATAACGGAAGTGAAATAGTAAAAAAAATTTGTAACTTGCGATGAAATAATCTTAACTTAAAATTTCCAAGTGCTAAATGCTAACTGAATTAAAAATTATACATATCTCGGGGCGGATCTTAACTGCAGAGATCTTTATGCATCATTCACAATAACGTCTACTCCACCAACATCGAAGAATGAGAAATGCAACTTGGAACGCTACCTTAGAAACTATTCATAAGTTGCGCAAAGTAGGCATTGCTAATGCGGCATTACTAATGTGGCATTAGCTGAGTCTTTAAGTTAATGTACAAAGAGAAGCAAAAGGCGCGTAGAAGAAAGTACAGTTCCAAGTATGTAAAATTATTCACAAAGACTGCTGTTGTTATTAATGTAATAAACAACTGTCGCAAGTTGAGAAAAAGATACTCGTCTGTAATTTTAAGATTGTTATTAATGTAATAAAACATACAATAATCCGATTCCATTATAAAAAAAAAAAAAGAGAAATATAGGTGTGTAAAAGAACAAGAAAAGAAGCGGTACAAAATGCTTCATTTCATTGAACACTCGCTGTCCGTATTTTTGAGTACCAAAAATAATCCCTGTCACTCTTTTGTTAATGCTTTCCAACCGCAATACGTGCTAGCGATGAAGCGCTGTCATTCCTACAGCTTGCGTGGCTCAACCACAATGCGGTTTAAACTGTCCCGAATTTTAAGTAAATTTGGTCCGCCGTAAAAGCGATATCATCGGAATTGCATAAAATTCAACCGGGCTCACACAAACGCTTACATCCGGAAGCCGTCATGTTGTGTAATGTAGTGAAATACAAAATAAATAACGGAACAGAACGGATGGAAGCCAAGCCAGACATCTTAGGCCATAAATTGCTTGCATGAATTTTTCTGACATTGTATTTGAGTTTCTTTTTTATCTTCGTGCATTTTATAAAGGTTGATTGGTAAAACTGATGTTTAACAGTCTAATTGATCTGATATTAATGATTATCCATAGCAGCGAGATTAATTATGTTTCTCTGGGAAACTTGATAAACGATTGTCGCTCAAGTACAACGTATAACAAGCATAATTATGCACATATAACTCGTTGATTGAGGAATCCCCTGTGAAACTCCCGATAATTGAAATGGGAATCAACCTTTCTTCCTCCCCTACCGTTCCATCTCTGTATCAAAATCATTCGGAACAATTGTCGATGTCACTTCAATTTATTATCACTCGTATTCAATCGAGCATACACTCCACTCGTAACCACGAACTGATCCGTCCTCGACTCCTCTCAAACTAACACTTCGTCCAAATTAACACTTGGTCCATTATCTTGTTCCGCTCGAGTTGAGAGCAACATCTGTATAGTATGAGGAAGCTATTTGTATTTCCGTATTAGCTATCGCGTTAAGCATCGTTTCGCTGTAGTCCGCGCTGGCGTTCGTTTTTTTTAGATATTTTCAAGAGAAGAAAGCGCATCTCTTAGGTCTTTCGCGCCAAAGATCCATTAAATACTTTTATGTGCAATACCTCAATATTGCATTCGCTTGCGAAGTTCCCGCATATTAGCGGGAAATTTCAAGTTTCCCATATTATTCCGTTGTGTTTTACCACGTTATATTTTATCACGCTTCTCAATGAAAATCGGGGCTAGCGGTAGATTGACTGTATATATATATATATATATATGTTGCAGAGCGAAAAATGTCGATGCAATACCGCGATTATTTACTCCATCGAGAGGATTAATCCAGCGCAACTACTTGGGATAAAACAACTCATAACGCCGGAAATAGACGCAGATAAATGGAACGATATGCACTCAAGAAACACTAGTATATTTACTTTTACGAGACCGTACTTTAACGTTACGCTCAAATGTCAGAGATATTACAGCAGCATTGTTTAGCAAAGATTATAATTATTCATTTACGTTATCAATAATTTAACACTATCATGTCAGTCTCTCTATCGGGACTGTACATCAATTTAATTTTTTGATCTGCATAATAATTTGGAATACATATGATATTCAAATACAGAAAGATAGCATATTCTGCTGTTTCTTAATATTTTACGTGTCCTGAATATTTGATAAGTTTATCTAATATATGTAATTATAATCTTCCATATTATTATGTAATTGTACTTTCTCAAAAAGATTATGCTACACACACACACACACACACACACACACACACACACACACACCACACACACACACACGCGACACACACACACACACACACACACACACACAC
>NW_012130069.1:75275-79936 GCF_000143395.1 Atta cephalotes | reverse complement strand
GTACACGACACGCACGCACGCACACACACACACACACACACACACATATACTCGCATCGTTAGGAGAAATTTGTGTCAGTCATACCATAGTATTCCATTTTGTATCCGAAGAGACTCAATAACTTTTATGTCACAAAACTAAAAACCAGATACGTTCTATAGTGGATTATGTACGGAATTCACCGTTTTCTACATCAAAACCATTTATCGAAACTATCGATGAGTGAGATTTATTGAATTTAACCGCACTGCTTTTTCTCCTGTCCTGCTTTTTTTTTCAAGAGGTGGCAACGTGCAACATTCTAATTCACAGCGAAAAACTCTCGATTTGTATCTGCATGGTGTCTGATATATATACTATCTAACTCGTCAACTTACGGATTTTTCTTTCTATTTACTCATATTTACTTTCTTTTACGTCAAATAAATGAGAAGATCATCATTCGTACTTTAATAATCGCTCTTCGACGGATGATCGATCGTGCCCTGCGCCGCGTCAGCTGAAAATTACTGAGAACATCATCTAGTTTATTTAGTGCTTGCGAATTTGTGAAACTTGATAGCCGCCGCGCCAGTGGAGAACTCGGAATGGTTAATTTGTTAGAAAGACGATTAACAAATTCCTCAAAGGTCTATTTGCTCGGTATAATTGTAGAAATCACCGTAATATCCGTAATAATTTTCATCGTAATAATTTTCATTTCATCTCAAATTGCCGCAAATGGCATAATAACTAGGTCGAACTACGGCAGTGTGAATAGTTAAACAATAAATTGATAAAAGTGTAGCTGGTTTCAATCGACGCTTATCAGTCGGCACACTCCGCGGTAAATTTTTTCATAAGTCACTCGCACCAACAACGATATTCGATGTGGATTACAGAAATTATATTATTAATCCTCATTTTACTAAGTGCACACTGGAACCAGTTGGCCGACAATGTGTATTTGCGCCGCTTAAGCAGCCTGCCACGCCTGTTATTTCGTTAATACCCAAATCGCGTTACGGCGAAAAATCGTCTAAATGTAATATATGAATGTAATATAATTTTACAATTTTACATATCAGCGTAGCGCGCACGTTTATCTCCGCGAGAACACTCTGCGATAAAATGCGCTATTAACTTATCCAATTGGATTAAAACATTTTTCGAATTTATCGCCTTTCTTTATACTTATTGTACGAAATCCTATCGCACTGCATAATTCTGCCAATTTTGCTCCTCATATATATATATAGAGTACGTCATCGAAGAATCACGGATGGGAGGACAAAGATAGAAATTTATGAAAATGCGGACTTTTTCGTGAGCGTGGATTGGCCGATGGCGACGACAACGGGGGATGCCATTTCCGGTATTATCGTCGGTGCAGCGTTATCAGCAACGTCATCGGAAAAGCGTCAACTGTAAAAGGAATCGCATCGCGCGCGGGCGTTTCGCATTTTTCATATTTCGCCCAGTTGTCGCGTGGCACGATATTTCCTGAAGCGACCGATATGCATCTCTGAAACAATCGCCAGGGACGCTAAAAATGAAATTTATGATAGTATCAAATGCTCATTATAAAATGAAGCTAATTATATTCTCACTTTTCAGCATAATTGCGCGCCGTTTGTTATGGACGCGAGAGGGAGTCCGACTCCCTGATGAATTTTATAAAAAATAGTAAAAATTACTTCATCGCGTAAAGCGCGATTGCACCGCGAAAAAAAGAATTCCTATGTACATCACAACGTCTATTTAAGTCTATTATAATAGCGGGAGCATAGAATCTTGCATAAAGCATAACACATAATATATAAAAAAATGAATCAACCAAAATTCTTCCTTTTTTTCCATGAAATAAAAAATTCTGATTGATTGATTATCTTGTGCCTTATGCATGAATTTATGCTTCTATACCCTAAAATTCCTATGTTATCAATTTAAGTTACTTAATTATTTGCCATGCAGTAGAATTACATAATTATCATCATCAATTATGTGCAAGGATTACAACTGTCAAAAATAGCCAGATTCAAAAAAAATATCGAGAAATACTTCAACTTAAAAAAATATCGAGAAACAATTCTTTAATTTTAGAAAGTATTATGATGGGATTATTGTTAAATGCACGCCGAGACTGAACAGTGAGAGAGGAACGAGACAGAAGGCGATGATAAACTGCGAGAACGAGCTTGCTAATTATACTCTCGGTCAGCGATTGTTCTTCCGCATTGAGTAATCTCTAAAAAGCACTACTAACGCATGCGCGACGCGAGGATACGCCCGGTTCGATTGGCTTTAATTAAAGCGTTAAAAAAAGGAGAAAATATGTATTGATGCATGTTTTCGCGATGCCGAGAAATAAATTACCCGTGCACCTGCCATCGTGAAACGTCACATAGTGATTTTCGAGCGAAAGATGACTAATAGTTTCGTGAGGTGTGTGTAGGCACAGCCGTGAGGTAAAACTGGTCTCGAGCACGCGATGATAACCCGAAAGGCAAAATGTGTTTATTTAGTTTAGTTTAAGACTTATGGAAATTCGAATTACGCATTTCTGCGAGCGAACACGTCGTGCGAATGTTTGACATATTGCGTTCCAAACGCGTGACCCAATTCGCACATCCTCGAGGGATGCCTATATATCTTTTCCTCTGAAGAGCCCAGAAAGAAAGCTCGCATAATTGCGTCTGTACAACACAATATTCCCGACACTGTCGTTGCTTATCACAAAGAGTGAGGAGTTGATTTGATGAAAGATTGCCGCGGATGGGCGCGGCGCATATTTACTATCTACTCCGTTCTGCGGAATTTATTTAACATGAGAATTATGAATAATTAGGTCGCGCGCATGTACCGGCGAAACTTTACGCACGCACCCTTCTCGGTTTGCGCGATGCACAATTGGTGTAAAAAATTGGTTTACGGTTTAAAAATAATAATACTGACCGTTTTACTCAGCGAACGTCAACAGTTATTAGAGTTGATTGCCTAATAATTAAAGAAAATTAATTACATACCCTTTTAAACTCTGTGTATATTGCAATACATCAAATTTGAAGATATTACCCATCAAAATTATTGAATTCTATCACTATCATCTGAAATTAAACAGACTAATGTACATGTTGGAAAAGTACTTAAAATAAAAAAAAATTAATTTTTTAATGTGAATTATTTATTAAAGTGCTCTTGAATTAAATTAAAAAAAATTTTTTTGAACGGTTCTCCATTAAAATCAGGTCTGAAAAGGTTAAATTGGATAGAGAAATTCGTGAAAAAGTATCAACGAAATTTCATAAAAACTCTTATTGCTTTGTTTACGTTGAATTGTCTTGTAAAAATAATACCATTAAAAATAAGAAAGACATATTAATAAAAATATATGCATACTTATACAAAAAGTTTTGAGCCACAACATGAAAATGATATTATTCATCAAAACTATTTTGGTACTACAATCGTAAGTATATGTTTTGAAAGATACTTGCGAAAATTGTAGTTATTTTGGATGCTCAGTCATTTATGCCAGTTGATATCAATGTTTTTGTAAAAAAATCGAATATCAGCAGTTGCCATGACAAAAATTTACAAATTAAAGTTCGAATTGATTGACCACACTCCTCGTATTTACCAGATTTGGCTCTCAACGATTTTTCCTGTTTCTTAGGCTCAAAGTTTGGCGCAGACAAAAATTTTCATCAAACAAAAACATTGACACCAACTGGCATAAATGATTGTCAAACAACAACTGATCATCCAAAATGACTATAATTTTCGCAGACATCTTTCAAAACATGTACCTATGTAGTACCAAAATGATTTTGACGAATAATGTCATTTTCATTGTTGAGACTCAAAACTTTTCAAATGACCCTCGTATAACGCCAAATATAATTTTGAACCGATTTACTGAATTTTAATATACGCCGGCATAAAAAATTCGTTATATTCCTAACTTTTTTTTATTATCATTATTAATTTAAATTTATCTAATATTAAGAATGACCCGATTGAGATCAAAACATTTGTTAAATATTATTTATACTTTATATCAATATTCACTTTATATCATATTATTTATACTTTATATCAATATTGTTAATATAAAAGTTGTTTTTGCTTACGAAGCTGGATGTTATACAAAAGCTTAGTTCATAGCTCTTTTATATTATTTATTTATTATCATATTATTTATTTTGCAAGATTCTCGATATATTATATCAATCCTAATTCGTCCTCGCTCTTTAACCCTCAACTTCAATCGCGAATATCGTTGTATTTGACGAATGATTATAGAGGATGTTAGTCGCATAAAAGGAGTAAAAGACAATCCAAATAAAACAAGTCATTATATCCAAATGTCATGATGTCAAAATGACTCTCCAAAATATCATTTATGATTCATTTTAACGTCATTTTAACGTTATCGTGACTGATTGTTTTGCTTAGAAACGTACGTACAAGTGACAAATATTGCAAAAGAACGGGAAGACATCAGAATATTCCTGACTGCGGGCGAACGTGCCGCCTCGTGAGTGCATTATGCAACATAAGTGCATTCCATATCGATAATCGAAGGCTAAACCAGGTCTCGCACTAATTACACGCGAAAGAGAGCGAAAGAGAAAGAGAGAGAGAGAGAGAGAGAGAGAGAGAGAGAGAGAGAGAGAGA
>NW_012130069.1:66924-73674 GCF_000143395.1 Atta cephalotes | reverse complement strand
AGAGAGAGAGAGAGATCTGATGCGCGCGAGAAGAGAAATCGCAACGGTACTTACCGTATACTTCTCCACCTTTCCTCTTCTACCCTCCACAACTTAACATCGGTAATCACTGTCTTTCTAATGTCTTCTCGCCCACATTCGTTCATTTGCTCGCTTACTTGTTTAGCTCCCTTGTGTGTACATATTATGGATTACTTGCCGCACCTAACTCAATTAAATCAACTTGTAGATTACTTTGCTTCGTAGCCTCATAAGGCATCTCCGCGTTCTCGCTCGCGCTACATGTCATCATGTATGTCGGCTTAACACAGTCTTGATATCCCTCGCGCGGCATATCGAGGTCAATCCTTAGCTATTTAATCAATCCTTGATGCTCCATCATCCTTTCAAGAGCCTTGGATTTTTCTCTTGCAAGGTTACGCATTCGTTCTCGAGCTATTCCATAAAATATCGAGTAAAATCTCCGATAACAGGTCGCCTAATTCAGGAGTTATTATCGAATTGGGTAAGCAATATCAGTTTTCGATATTACAAACCCTCGTTAACCACAAATTCATGATACGATAGAATATTTATTCTAAGTATAATGCGATATTTAAAGGCGATATATCCAAATGTGTAATGAATTAGATTATCTTAAATTAGTACTTCAGAACAGCGTTTAAAAACATTATATATTCAGATAACATTTTATTCTTGTTGTTTATCGAAAACAAAGATAAAATGATACAGAATTCTCTAAGTTGTACCTGAAATTTCTAAATGTAATTCAAATATTTCCAATAATTTTCAAAAAAAATTTTAGATACAAGTGTATTTAAGGAAAGTATTTGTACACTATATTGCAATAGGAAACACGTGTTATCAAAAATATATCATATCATATTTCCTCTTTATAAAACTTTTATTCAAAACATTTTTTTTCCTAAAATAAGAGATAACTATGAAATGTTTGAATATATTAATCAAGTTTTATTAAACGGACATGCAATTATAAAAGCCATTTTCTCGAAAATAAAGATTTGCTTTAAGTCGCAGAATCACATGTCTCTTAATTTTTTCGGACTTTCGCCTTGCCTTATATTCATAAATAAACCACTTTCAGAATATGTAAATGATTATGATGCAATCATGATGCAAATGACAAAAATCATATTTTTAAATATTTTTTTATATCGCTGCGATTCAAGGATAAATCTAAAATTCTTGTAAGCAAAACATATGTATTGGAACCTGTATATCTACCTGGAGCTTATCGCTTGCTAACCAGAGTGGGAATTATCGTCATAAACCGTTGTCAGTTCAATAAGATACTCTCAGCTGCGGATGTGAATTTGCATCGTGTTAATAGTCGTGAGTAAGGTGAGGTCGCCATGCAAGACCTTTATTCGTGTTCGTCAGTGTGAATGCGTAGTGACGTAATAGTAGCGAAAGGTACGCGTTGCAGAACACATGATGCATCAAGCATCGTCCTAAAACTCCTGGGTCGTAACTAGTTTATGAGCTAGCGGCGGTGTTCGAAGGCGTATCTCCAAATCCGCTCATCGTTCACATTGTACCGGTGACAACCGACACATCTTGCTACTCAAAAAGGTATACGTATATATGTACGTGCATTCGTGTGAATCTATGAGAGACTGAAAAATTTCTTTTACTCGGAACACATTGGTTGCTAACGAAACAATATCGCGCCCTTAAACTTATTACGCCGAATTAGAACGTCTACAAATTTCTTTATTGAAATTCTGAAAATGAGAGTCGAAATGAAGGAGACCTACTTACTCTTGAACGATTCTATCAGTTGAATATTTCAGCGATTAGAAAAAATTAAAATATGTCTTAAATTTTATGAACTTTTTTCTTATACTTTTTTCTTATACTTCATTGAAAAGAACATCAAGATTTTTTTTAGGTACGTACTTTTTTTCTCTGACTTTTCATTAGAACATGAAATCACAGAAGACGTCAGATGTGGAGGATTAGAGACAAAGAGTGATGAAGAATTAAATTTCGTCGGCTCTTTCATTAGATGAAAGAGGTGACCATCTCACAGTTGCTTGACACTCATGTAAAACACGGGACTTTCTTGTGGATAAAAAAGAGCTAAAATTTAAAATATGCGTCGACAATTCGCACCTCGAAGTGTCGAAATCACGGATGTGTTAGGTGTATTCGCGCGTAACGCGACGAGTATGTACATTACTGTCAGGCTTATAATTTATTACAATCCACGTGCGTTATCGACCTCAGCCGCATTTACGAGCCTAGAATGTGTATTACTAGCGCTTGGCCCGCGTGGAATTAACGCGCGTGATGATTCACGTTCATAAAACGCAGATTTGGAATCGCCACTTTTGTAGCCTCAATAAACTGCGAGGCAGAGATACCTACGTGCAATCATGTGGTTCGTGAACATGAAAGCCTCATAGCGGTATTTGATTGACATTTCACGGTGATAATCGACATCGAGACTAATGACAGATTACCGCTCGCATGGAAAAACTAATCGTTGGAAAAACGGAAATTAATCAGTTGGCGAATATTTTGAGTATCAAGCATACCGTGAAAACGTTAAGAGAAGAAGAAGAAATCGATCATTTAATCGACTTTAAGTAATATCCATTCCACGAATTCTTGAAATCGAATAATTTATACCGTGGAGAACCAAGTTCTCGTTATATATGGCACGATAAGCTAAGAAAGGACGATTGAATACACAGCTATAACGTACTAGTACAGTGGGTCCATTTTAGCCGCGAAGCATTAGTGTGTATGGTGCTGCAAACGCAATTTATTCCCATGACTCTGGTCCCACATTTCGAAACGTCACGAATAGGCGATACGTCGAAGATATCACTGGAACTCTCCAGGTTCGATTGGACGACAGATTTATCTTGCGTTTTCGGTATGTTTTCTCATATGTAGACATATTATTATTACACAGTTGGAAAAATGTGTTGAATTTAACATAAATCGTATGTCAAATGATCTATTCAAATTTTTGAATTAATTTTACAAGATGAATATGTTAGAACGTAACACAAATATTATGTAAGAGAATACATACAAAGAGAGATAAGTTCGACAGTTTGTAAAAAAACTGTGAGAGCACATATTTTTTTCAGAAAATTTACATTTATGATACGTTAAATTAAAACATATTTTATTCATTTGCCTTAGAATTTACGTTTTAAAACACATTATTTTTGTATTACTTGTTCACTTACTTGTTCACTTACTCATAAATTGTATAAAATAATATCATTTTGACACTAAGAAACATTGGATATCAATTTCATAAAAAAATCTTTAAATAACATAATTATACTATGTTAAATTAACACTTGAATATGTTAAAAATTCAACACAAAATTTTAACAAAAATGTGAGTGGATCATTTCCAACACAAATACATAAATTTTTTTACTGTGCATTATTATTATTATTATATTTTTATTGCAATGCACGACATAATAAAAATTACTAAATCAAGTGACAAAAAGAACTATGTGAGAAATAGAAACGCAAGCAATTGGTGAGGCATCAATAAAACTGCTAACATATGAATTAAAAACAATGATATTAAAGTAGAAAAAAAACATTCGAGAATATCTTCGATACGAAAAAGATCGTTGCTTAAAAATACATAATTCACGACTGTAAAATTAAGATATCCCCAAGAGGAGGTCCTCGAAATATGTATCCGACCGGTGCTGCAATGTCGTATTCCCATAAATGCCTGAATGTGGACGCAAAGACGGAGGGTGAGAAAGAAAGGTGAAGGAGATCATGGCTGGAATGCTTTTGTGTCGTTGGATGAAATTTTAGCTTCGCATGACCCGTCGTGTCAGACCACTTTTCATCATTCCTTCTCACCTGCGCTTCTTTTTTCACGTCAACCTCTCCATCTAGTTCCTATGTGTCGTAAAAAATAGTAAAGCATCGTCGTCGTCGCGTGTGTGGTTGTCATTACCAACAACGGTCGCGCTGCGAACCCCGCCATTTGGATAAGTATAGGACATCTCTGTGTATAGAATAATCAATGGTATGTACACATACATACTCATACATATATACACATATTAAAAAATATATTAAATTTTAATATACATTTATTTGAATAGTTCTAAGTAAATATTTACTAAATATATAAACATATATTTATTTGACACAGAAACCATTAATTTGATTTGATTATCATTTTTTTATTGAGTAAATATTTATTTACTGTAAATAAATGTTCAGTACTATTTAAAAATATATTCAACGCACGTATTTATCGGGTCGTGCACTCGATAGATGTATTCCCCGTGTAATATCTGTAGATATATGTTCACAATATGGGCGAAAACGATGTCGTCGCGGCAAACTCGAAGTTGAAGTATCAGTGGATCGCAATGGTGAATGTTCGATCTCCACTGGAGATGGCAATAAATACTTAAATCTACATGAACACGTAGGAAATGGCCAAAACGAAAATTTCCGTTTACATATGTCACCACATTACAGAGAGTCAGCACAGAATCCCTTTCAATTCCTCGACGTGCATTTTTCACCGGATCTTCTGAATCTGCCACGATTAGCAGTTTGGGAAATCAACGGATTCCTTTGACAATGATCGAGATTAATCATTTGCGAAATCAAAAATTCCCTCGTCGTTTTATATTGCGAAAAATTCAAGGATTCGTAAGCGCGCTGAATATTTCGTCGCGGGAGAAATTGCGAGTTTGATCTACACGATGGTTGATTGCTGAAACTTTTTCATGTACTCTCTAAATCCAAATCAGTGGATAATCAGTAAAGTTCAACTAAAAAAGAAAGAATGTTTGAGCATTATATAATTAAAATACTGATTTTTGCATGTTAATTTCCATCTTCCAACATATATTCATATTCATTAAATTTATGCACTGAAACAAAGTTAGTTAAATCACACAATAAAGACTAACTAGTTTAGAGATCTCTCCCTCCCACATTTCATTCACTGATTATCAGTGGTATACTTGACACTGATATCACTGATTCAGATTTAGAGGGTACTAGAAACCACTTAGAATCCACTAGAATGCAATAGTGCAAAGAGATTTACTTTGCTATCGCGCCGTGATTGCCCGTACAATGATTCCTTTGAATGAGATTCTCTCTGTTCCAGAGAAATTTTCGATGTTCCATGCGAGACGGAACACTTCGGTTTGGTCGGTGCAGTAGAATGGGCGATGTGACGAAATATAGATGAGTATATACGCGAAAGAACAAAGATTCTTATTCATAGGAAGCCAAGCAAAGACGGAACGAAGCTAAGCGAGGCCAACTCACCGATTCGATGATATAGCCATATATACGATATAATTAAATATAGCCGAGAAGATGAGAGAGGCGACGCATTTACGTGTTATCGCTCGAGTACAAAGACCCCATCAATTCCATTCAAAACGTATTAACAGAGTATTGTACGTCGAATGATTGTCCGCACAAAGAGACTAGGAAGGGTCGAATGACTCTCGCGCTCGATATATCTTATTCCTCTTCCGACATTGTTTTCTTCTTCGGCCTATTGTCCATCGTAGCTCATTGTCATTTCGTGCCGGTAGGAGAATTAACGCGCGGAATCTAAAGTTGATTTCTCTATCTCTCTCTCTCTATCTCTAGCTCTTAAACTGTGTTCCTTTGCGCCGAAAGTGGTACACGGATGCGATACTTCCGGAATCAAGCCACGAAGCCGTTCGAAATATTGTGCCGAATCTCCGAAACGGAAGGGAACAAGGCTCGATCGGTTTATACATGCGAACTCGCGCGATACACATTCCGCGGAAGGGTATTGTTGTTTCGCCACGATCTATTGTCTATTGTGCGGCATAGTTGTCGTCGAATCCAATATAGTAATAGGAGTAACGTTGAATGGCCTTTTCTACGACGAGAGTCTATTCTTTTTCATGGTAGATGTCGTGGGACCGATATATCTTGCTACCGGCGCGAAATCACTTAGGATAAAGATTCCCGAGGTCACGTGCGAGAAATCCACATTTTCGACATCTTTCGCTCGATGTCGATATTACATACCTGATAACCGCTTCAAATGAAAGCACCGCTTAATTCCGTGATGACCGGCAGTTACACTTGAGTTATCATCCATTTATGATAAGAACGTAAATCACGTGAATCTTCTATGAGTAACGTAAACGCGAGATTCCTTATACGTTCTACTATCTCTCTTTTTTTCCTTGCCAATTCCGCCTTCGATCTGACATGAAAAAAACGCGCCATTAAAAATTGAAACACGGAAAGGATGGTTTTGCTGAAGTTTTTCTAAAAATTTAGATGAGAATAATTTTGTTGAATCAACAAAAAAATTATGTAGAACCATCCAAATAATTATGTAAGGCGCTTAAACTGGTTGTTAGAATGTCAAAACTTTTTACAACATTATACTTATATAAGATTTTTACGTAATTATTTTTATAATCCAACAAAATTATTTTCAGATCTGTAGGTATCTAGCTAAATTTTTAGATACTTTAGCAAAATCGTTTATTCCATAAATGTATGAAGATTTTCATTATCATTTATCATACGATAACTGCACTTTCAAGCTATTTATCATTCATGTGACAACCAGTATCACTTTGCTTTTAGTCACAAAGATCATCGCTTTAAGTATTTCCATAATAGAAATATAAACAGATTAATCTTACTACTCCGTTTCCACTAGCCATCATATCATTAACCATCGCGATATTAAAAAGAAATTTA
>NW_012130069.1:58902-65772 GCF_000143395.1 Atta cephalotes | reverse complement strand
TATATATATATATATATATATATATATATATATATATATTTTTTTTTTATTTCATATATAAACTTTTTCTTGAAATCATGCTCTTAATATCTATAATATAAATCTAGGATGATGATATCGAATTTAGCAGGTTTTCACTTTATCTTGATTTTATCAAAGTAGACTTGTAAAAACTCGATCAGCATGGTGCATTCTGCTTGAATTAATTATGGAAACGCAGAATACAAAAAGCGATAAGGAGCAATAAGATATGATAGATAGTCAAGCAGTGGAGGGTACTTTAAAGTTTTGCGATGATCTGCAAAATTACTACAAATATGTTTCCTTCCGACTTATCTTTTAGAAATAATTTGATTTCGAACTCTTCGATTAATGTTCGGATAGGAATATTATCGTTTAATTTGTTCATAATAATTATTTTGCTCGTAATTATGGTCGCCAATAAATGGAACGCTATTAAGTTCCTGGATTTATGAAATAGTAATATTAATACTAATTCAAGAAAAACATTGCGAAATCACTATTTATGGATTAAAATTGTCGAGTTCGAGAAATCAATCGCAAAAAAATCATTTTACACACGGACATAATTATTGAATAATTAAAAATTCGTAATTACATTAACGAACTAATCATATCAGTTTCATATCATTTCGCACGTATGATTTTAATTACGATAATTATCGATGGTTCACATCCACGAAAGCGATTTCATTTGTGGCATTAACAATGCCGATGATTACATATCTCGATTAAATCCTCGTTGATTTCATTTAAAGTTGAATCCCGCGATACAATGGATTGGGAACAAACAATTTCCGCAAATATGAAATGTCATATTGATTTCTATAAGCAGCAAACATATACATTCGTCAATCAAATATATATAATTTTTTTTCGTATGTATTTTTTTATGTGTTTTCTTTCGTACTATAGTTACAGTATCAATTAATGGCAATATCAGTTTACAAAGTTTGAAATCTTCTGTAATTTTTTTAGGAGGTAGCACAATTTTCTGAAACGGGATGAATTTCCTTGCATCGTATTTTCGCATCGTTCGCATGACATTCAATATATAACGTTTCAACATATCATGCCGCATTGGACTTCGAATTATCTTATTCCAAAACAGGCATTGATTCAGCATTTATATTGCTATATGATATGCATGTTTCAGTGTAAAATTTTAAAGCTACGGTAAACGAAGAGCCTGACTAAATACGTAAAAGCCGATATGATTCCACGAGACAATCACGGACTAATTTTGTATTCAATATTATTATCGTAAACATTTTTATTCCGCGAATGAAAGATACCGAGGCTTTGTTATTCATTTTTTAGCGATAAGCTGAAGAGCGCGATGCGAGGTCGTGCCTGCGTTCAACATAGGCACGTACTTGATGGAATGTAATAGTCTCGAAATGATTTTGCGGATGGGATGTCAAGCAAGATCGCATCCGCGTCTCATATCCTCGCGTCTTATATTTAAATATACATTATACATTCTTCGTATTCTGACAATGTCTGCCCTGGTAGAAATGTGTACAGTTTTCTTAGCCAGTTACTATCTATATATTACTGTATTCTCATTAGTTATAATAATACGAAAGAAATATGCGAAGGAAATAAATAAGAACTTGATAGTGTTTTATTCAGTGAACAAAGCAGTTTTTTTGGTAAAAATGTATGTAATTTTTGTTTAGCCCCATTATTACTTAGCATTAATAAATTATTATTAGTTAGAATACTGTATTGCGTATTTTATTTATTGAACTGCTCAACAAATGGGCTCAACAATTTTATGTAGTTTTTTGTGCGCACTAACTATAGGCAAAGCGTTATCTGATTAAGACCTCCTAAGTAGTTTTACTTCTTAATTGCTAGAAAGTTAATATAACTTCTTAATAACTGCTCGAAATACATGATATTTCTATCAGGATGCTTTCGTTATCCATAGTGATATACAATATATAATTCGCGCTCGACTTTCTTTCCAAATTAAAATTAAATAATTTTAAGATAAAAATTATAATAAATAAAACATGATTATCTCTTTGACAAATGAAGAATTAACGTATTAAAAAGAATCATGACAGTGAAGAAATAAATAACGTAAATAAAGTGAAGATTTAAAATATTTCGGTCGAGCGAAAATATCGCAAGTAGAACATACCGTTTTTCTCATTTTTTAGTGTTTGTGCATTAAACAATCGATAATTGCCTTCTTTAAATTTTCAATGAAAAGTTATACGTTATTACATTTAATAGAATTCATAAAGATAGATGATTATTTGAGATATTGATGTATCAATCATTGCAATTAATTATCATATATACGGTAAATAAAGCAAATAATTTTCCAATAATCACCAAATGTTTCAATTTTTCAGTTTCAATTAAATATATGATCGACATTGACAATATACAATAATGATTTTAATGAATTCTATTTTGCAAAGAGGAACAGAGTAATCCATATCTTTTCACGTAGACAAATTTTTGGGAAATAAACGAGACATCACTGAGCGAGAAATTATGATATAATTTAAAATAATCGATTACAAGTCACACTGCGGAAATTGTGGTAACGAATTCGATGAATATGAAATAGCGAAATGTTAAATTCAGATCCTCAAGCGTAATCGATTTTCGATCAAGCGATAGAAGACTAGCTACATGATGACACGCTGTTACATTAATAATGTCATCAGAAGTGTCCATATAATGTAGCACCGCAATCTCGCCTAAAGTAAAACTCTTCTCAACTTCAGTAATACATCGATATTCAGTCTCGTCTCATTCAATCACGATATATAAATATAGATTTAAACCGAAGAAAAAAATTAATCCAAAAAAATAAACTGCTTCATTTCTACTGCTCCATTTCTGAATAAACTTACTCTCTAAATACTACTTTACACTTTTAGACTGAAAATTGAGCCAGTCTGTAAAAGAGAATAAGAATATTTTCACTCTTGAAAAAAAGTGGCATATTTTCATTCCTTTTTTGGAGTAAGATTTTACTCTTTTGGAATGAGATTCTCTCCGAGGAACGAAATCTTATTTCAAAAAAAAAAGGAATAAGATTTCATTTCCAAAATTTTTCATTTTTTTTCCAGGGTAAAAATATTTTCATTCTTTTTCAAAGACTGGCTCAAATTTCAGTCTTTTGGAATGAGATTTCACTTTACGAGATTTAGAGAGACGAATGAATTGCTTATTATAAATTAATTTATTAAAAAATATGTATGTGATATATATTATATAATTCGTAGCTGCAATTAACCCATTTCCAAATAAATCAATTTTTTTCAAATTACATTTGTCCATAATACAATTCATTAGAAATCCAATAAATTCTTTATGATTCATTTAATCAGCCTAAATATGATAATAACAGAAAATTAATTCGAGTATTTTTATTCGTTCGCGACATTACTTAACAAATATATAAATAAAAAAATCTTCTTTACGTCCATCGTGATGATATTTGACGATATTGTAAAAGATAGACAAAAACGATAAAATGACATGCTACTGTTGTGTAGAATGAGGTCATGTAAACTTCCGATTTTAAAACTCGTTATTTCACACCTGTTCTTCTTTATGATACGGTAAAGATCCTATTAAGACTGCAGATTTCAGCTTCGCAAACCGACATAAATAAATATTCTCAAGATTCATCATTCTTGCGAATTGAAACAAGAAAACAAGAAACAAGCACATAATTAGAGTTTCCTATTTGATAGTGATATGTTTTCTCATACCAAGAAAGAAATAATGAGAAATTCGAGTTACTTCTCGATGAAACACCGATATGATATATCGCGAGCATATTAAAAAGCGTTGAAATCCAATAAAAGCCATATTATACAAGACTCAAATGACATTAAAAATCTTTCAAATTAATTTGTGTTAGATCGATGTATCGGAAAAATATTTTTGAGACGCCGAAAGCCACAATGGATGCTTTCCATTTGGTTTTTTGACACAAACATCTATCTATCTTTTTTTGGCATTGAATAACAAAGACAACATTTATGTCGACTTGTGTCACCAAGTGGAAAACTCCATTATTGACAATTACAGCTAAGTTTGATGCGCGATTTATAATAAATGATTGATCATCTCATGGGCGTGCGAGATATTCAAGATTTTTCTTACGACGTAAGAGAAATGGGACACTTGTTGCTAAGAGAAATACTTAGCCGTTGGAAAAAGAGCTTGCAAATGCTCGCAATCGCTTGATTATTTCGTATACTTCTCAGAATTTTCTATGGACTTCTTATGTAAAAGCCAGAGAATGAGTCTGTCAAGTTGCGTGTCATCATGAATGCCCGCTAAATTGCCGCTCTGTGTAACTTTGTAGTAGTTACATGTTCGTTTTTCTTCGTCACGCAAATGCCTCCACGCCTCGAAATTACACCGAACGGCTGTGAACGATCCTTCCATGATTCTTGATTTTTAGTCGAAGCGACATTACCGAGAATAATAATAGCTGTAGTTGCAGTTACGCCTCATTGATGTTCCGTACGACAATAACAAGCCAATTATCAGCCGTTAATATTGAAATTTCCAATAATCTTCTTTTGCACTGTGCTCGATTGAAAAGTAACAAAAGTGAACGGGATCAATAGCATAATATATATCGGTTATTATTGTGACAGATAATTTTGGCAACATTAATAATCCAAAATATCGGATTATTGACACGAAAAAATATTAACGAGAATATTAACGAGAATGACCGAAAACAATCAAGAGTCGATAATTAATGACACTCATCACTCAAATATGATCAAGAATGAATAAACGGCTCAACTTGATGATGTATGTTATTCTTGTATCATTCAGATCTAACACACTATCTAATGACAGATTCCTGAAATATCATTTTGACGAAAATTTAATACCATAATATCCAAGATAAATATTTTTTAATGTAATAAATATCAAGAATTAGAAATATTAATAATTTTATTTTCGCCCACGTAATATTTATATCGATATTATAAAAGGCAATTGTTAATTTTTATTTTTAGCACTTTACGTTATACTTATGCGCAAATTTTAGATGATATAATTTGCTAACTTTGAATTGATATACATAATATAATTCAAAAACTATTATAGCCTTGACACTTTGGTATTAGAATTTTAGTGTCAAAATAACTTCAGGAATCTGCCATTAATACGTGATATATTAAGTCTATAACATCCTATGTGTATGTATGTATGTATACAAGATGAAGCATTTAAGACAGGTCATCTAAACACGCTTCGCTCGCTTGTTTTTATCAATAAAAAAAAGTGCCAAACAAAAGTTGCACGGTTTCAAGGGGGACATATTTTGGTCATGTTGTCTTTCTTCTAGGTGAAAACGCTAAAAAGATATAAAGGCTACTTCCATTTTTTTTAACGGAATTTTTAAACGGATTTTTTTTTACACAATATAATTCTTTTAATTATTCTGCATATAAAAGTAAGATAAATAAAAGTAAGATTAATAATATCAAAAGTATAAGATAAGTAAAAGTAAGATTAATAATATCAAAAAACCAATAGTTTACGAGAGATTTTATACTTTATTCTGTCACACTGTTGGTATAAAATATTCAATAATTTATGTTTATCTCGTAAATTGTCAATTTACAATTTTTTGTAAATCATCATATCACTTAATACTTTTATGTGCAGAATAATTAGAGGAAGCATATTGTGTAAAAAAAATCATACTATTTTGTTTAAAAAAATGGAGATGACTTTCAATCTTTTTAGCGCTTCCACCTAGAAGAAAAACAATATAGCCAAAATACGTCCTCCTTGAAACCGCATGCAATTTTTGTTTGGCACTTTTTCTTTTATTATTAAAAACAAGTGAGTTATTCAGGTAATCTGTTTTAAATGCTTCACTCTGTATATTTTATATAATATATAATACTATGAATCCTTATTGATAGTTAATTTAAAGACTCAACAACGTCAATGCACACAGCAAGCGATATTCCGTTAAAAATTTTTAAATCGCTACTTTAATGAAAAGTTTCGCTTCGGATATTAAACCGTACTTTCGAGGGAAATCAAGACCGTTTTCCCACGTCACAATCTGAGAATCGCCTCGAGTCATAACAAAAAATTGATATCCACTTTGTCGTAGACTCACAGCTTCGCGAACTATCTGGCTCGAGTGCGGCAGCATCGACGAGCTATCACCGTTTACTGCGCACGTTACGTTTCAGAAAGAGAATATATATACTCCGATGTATTGATATTACTGTGTGTGAACGTCATTTCCACAGATTACGGTGAATCGAATTCCATCGAAACTGTGCACTTTGCGCTGCGGCTGTATTAACTGATTTCGATATCGAAATTAATATCCCGCCGGCCACGCGTGTGACCGCGATATACGAGAACTCGATCAGAAGCGCTGTTGGTATGTGATACATTAAAACACGGAATATGTATACCTAAAATAATCGTGAAAAGAATCTCTCATTCGCTCTTGGCCCAATGCGATATGAATGTATTTTCACGTTGGACCATAATTTATAAATTTGTATGCGCTCACATTTGAATATGTTGCATTTTTCATTGTTTACATTGAACTCGAGAATATTCATATCTAGTCCGTTTTAAATCTGACTGAACTTCTTTGGTATACATTAAGTTTCTTGAAATTTAATGTAAACAAGGAAGTTTATCTTCGAAATGAATCATTTACTAATTTTATCATTTACTAATTTAAAACGTTCTCCGAACACTGGACGATCGATTGCATGCAGTAATAAAAGAGCCAACCAACCATACCAATAAAGATATAAGATATTGCATACGAAAATACCACAGAAATCTATAATATATATATAT
>NW_012130069.1:50975-57663 GCF_000143395.1 Atta cephalotes | reverse complement strand
ACACACACACACACACACACACACACACACACACACACACACACACACACAAAGTGAGTGCAAAAGATATTTGTATACAAAGAAATTTTTTAATAAAAAAGTTATAGGATAGGGCTATTTCGTTAGTTTCAATTCTAAAATAATACGAAAATTTACGATAGCAAACAATATCTCTTTGAACAATATCTATTGAAGTGACGTGCTTATAAGTATATTATATAATAATAATTACTCCTTGAAGACACAAGGAGTAACCTTTAAATCAGGCCTTCAATTTTCGAGATATAAGAGAGATATATTCTCTGTTTTCTTTCTCTCGAGTAGTATTCTGACGAAATTAAAATCGCATAAAGAAAGACCTCGCCCAGAGAGGTACTCGCGATACATCGTGCATGTTATCCCTCGATCTGATTCATCTGCACTAACAAGTGCAGGATAATTACTTTCCCCACGGAAATAATGTACGATGTTGTATCGTCGTAACGTCGTTATTGAGCGTCGCAATTTTAGTAGCGAGATATGCAAAAATGTGTCAGCCGCAGAATAGAAATATGCTCCATCATCGTACGTGTTGTGGATGTTTGTACGATTTCGTTGACATGGCCCGTTTCAGGAAATGCGGGATATCTAGCGCCATCCTTGCAACTTCCCTCTGTGACTGCGTAATGTGAATGCAATTCCTATTATCGGAAAAGAGTAGGAAAAGAGAAACGTGACTCTTGCATCGCCTCTCGCGCTATATACAGCTATTATAGCTTTCATTGTATCCATTGCATACAAATACATAATGTGTGCAATGAATATGTGTGTGTGTGTGTGTGTGTGTGTGTGTGCGTGCGTGTGTGCATGTGCGTGCGCGCGCGCGCGCGCGTGTGTGTGTGTGTGTGTGTGTGTGTGTGTGTGTGTGTGTGCATAATGCGGACGTGCATACATACTGTCGGGAAAATGTGAACTTTACGCCGTAGGTACGACGAGCTCGTCTTCGAAAAGTCGAAAAGTTACGGCGGAAGTTCGACGCCATAATTTGCGAACGAATAATTCCACGTCGCGTGTATAAAGAGTCGATGCGAAACGTTAAAGTTTGTAACAAAATCCACATATCTACAATATTGTGCTCGCAAATATTAAGATATATTCAGGTATATGCTTCTGCATCTTCAATCTCTAAATATTCCGCATCCATTTTTTTTGTTCTATGAAGTATTTTATATTGTCCGCTAACGTACAACTTTAAACTAAATCATTTTACGACCAGGGGAAATTCTTCGTCTCATATATTTAAATAAATTATATAAACTCTTTCGTTTGAATATCGCAAGTACTCGAGTTCAGTGGAAATATAAAGTTCCAGAAACTTTAAAAGTTGTATCAATCCTTTAAACACTATTTGCTTCTACGGTTTTCTTTGCGTTCACAAGGTACGCGAAAAAGTTTCTTGCTAATAATTTGACTTTGACTTTAACATATGTGCTTACTTAAAGAATGACCACAGAAATACACGCTCGGTATTCGGAGGAATAACCGTTCGCCTAACGGCAGATAAAATAAAATCGATCGCTAAACCGTTGTCTGATGGCGAGTGAGCCACTGTGCCACACCGGAATGGCGAATAAGTGGTTTGATGGTCCACGAGATTTCTGAGAAGCGGAGTTCGGATTGAATCGAATCGACCACTCCTATGAAATCGCAGAAATGGTGAATCTACCTCTGCCACCAAGTTAAATTTAGAACTCAATTGCGGTCGTTCACGACCATTCGTTAACCCCGCCATTATACTCCGCTGTCCGTTTTCCTTTCTCTTTCTCATTCTCATTCTCTGTCTCCCACATTCGACCGTATCAACCACCTTTTAACCAATGAGTACGAGCACCACCCATCTTGTTTAAATACATTCTTTTATATCCACTCGTCAATCAGAGAAAACGTTCCGAGACATTTTTTTCTCCCTCTTTTCTGTAAGAAAACTCGTAATCGTAAAGTAAATCGACATTCCGTCGATATGAATCCTTATATTCGCGTTCTTGTCTCTGTTTTTTTTTTTGCCGTCTGCAATGTTTCCATTTTTCGATAAATCCAAGTCCGTCATTACCTACCCCTACAGTTCCCACGCCCTCGCCATCCGCCTCCCATGATCCATTTGATTTCATGGGCTATTAAGTCTCGATTATACCGCCGCTTTCAGGATGATTTTATTGTGCGTTAACAAAGTAAGATACGTTGAGAACGGAAATATGATGGGAAAACATCCAGGTAGAAAGAATATCCAGATAGCATATACCTACTTGAAACCTTTCAAAAATAAATTTGTGATTATATATGTCTACTTTAAATACAAATGACATTTATATGCAGCAAATGACTTATAAAATCGAGTGTATATATTCTTTAAATCTTTTAGATTAAATCTCACTCTGAAGAATAAAAATCACACTCTTAAAGATTGAAAATTGAGCCACTTTTTTTTAAATATTTTCATTCCTTAGAGTGATTCCACTTCAAAGAATTTAGACAGTATAAAATTATAGTAATACAAAATATTTACATGAGTTGCTTTAACATCCTCAGATTCAAAAAGAATGATCCCAAAAAAGGATTTTTTTCGCCCGATTTTTGGATCCTTAATTTTTGGATTGTGTGCCAAATAATATCCTACAATGACATATTAATTACAAAGACAAATTAATTACAAAGAAGTTTCAGAGATTGGAGTAAGACAATTATTATCATAATTGGAGAGGTCACATATTACGTCTATGCGAAAATCTGTTTTCTTTTATATTCCCAGCTCTGATAATAATTGTCATCTCAACTTCTCTGTAATTAATGTTTCAATATAAGATAAAATTTGGCACACAATTTTGTGTGTTCTCTCAGTTCCAAAATCGAGGGTCCAAAAAACGGACGATTTTTTGGAGGTCACTTTTTAATTGGAACCGTTACAAAGCGGAGGCGCAAAGTAAAAATACAAATCAGAGAACAGATTAACAAGGAAAGGATTGCATGCTGTATAACTCTTCATCTTTCGATTTATGAATGAAATTACGACTCTGGAAGCTAAAATATAAAGATTCCGCGGTTGGCGCCGTACAAATCTTTAACTTGTATTTAAATAGTCTTGAGGAATTGAAGCAGTCAAGTATTTTTACCTCTTCGTACGATCTTCCTAGATAATATTGGCTACAAGCATACAAATCGAAGACATATTTCAGCATGACGAGTAAGGGAGATTATATACAGTTCATGATAGAAAAAAAAACCTAAACCTGTATTTGTGCTGCAAATATAAAGAAATTACGAAAATTACAATCGGAAATAAAATTTAAATTGTAAATACTGTCCGAGAAATTTCACGTTACAAAAATTGTTTGAAAAAAAAAGCTAAAAATAATTTCGCGTAACGGCGAGGAAAATACAAAGCACAATCAAGCATAATAATACAAAGGATGTAAATACGAGAGTATATCACAAAGCACATGAAATAAAAGCATTGATTGTTACACGCACATTAACAATATACAGATATTTATTAAAAAGGAAGAAATTATTCAGACATTAATAATCTCGCAGTGATTTCGCGACAGTGAAGCGGTAAAAAATTTTGTTCCGCAACATTGCAACGATTTTAATAAAGCGCAATGAAAAACAAGAAAAAAGAAATGACACAAAGTTGCGATGAAAATGAAGTGCGTCTGTCAGTAGGAAATATTTTTTTCTGACAGTTAAGTCCGTATCAATCGATACGTTCATCCTACTATTTTTCCGATCTATTTCTGACGATGCTTCACGAAATCATTACTCGTAAAGTTCGCTATCTCCGCAACAACGAAAGCATCGACATGGTCTAAGTTATGAAAGTAGAAAGTACCGTAAGGAGAACCGCCCTTTGTCACGGAGCCAAAATAGCGATCGCCGAAACTGGGCTAAACTTTTTTCCATCTCTTCCGGTCGGCTCCAAACTAGTTAGGAATATCCCGTGTGCGTGTATATGTCGAATCCAAACGATAATGCGATTCTCCCGTAAATTTCAGGTACATTCGAGCGGTTACAATCGGCGCGAAAGGTACCTTGCAAATGAAAGAATAATGCAAAGCGGCGATGAAGAAAAAATTCCATCGGATATAAAAGCCGGTATAGAGAAAAACAATGCGAGATAATCAACTGTAGCATGAAGTGGAATTTGCCAAGAAATAATATTTCCGTCCACATATATGTTTGTGACTTTACTAAAAAAAATAATGCAGACAAAGAGAGAGACACAGAATACGAAAAAAAAAGAGGAAAATTATACGCATATCATGCGTTGGTACATATCTTCTAATTTTAACGTACGGCCAGTATTGTAAGTCCTGCAAAACTTAATTAGACCGAAGCTATTTCTCCCATATTACGCGATAATTACACGACTTATCATGAATCATGATGGGATTAACGATGATTCTAACGTTATACTAACTACAACCCGTAGGATATTAAAAGTAGAAATGTATTTTGCTCTGATACTTTTCTTTTTATCCTCATTATCTTTAATACGGCAGAATGAACAACAACTCGTTGACTACATTTTAATTACTTTATAACTCGAAAGCACTTTTAATACATCATACAGCATTAACAAGTACATTTCGAAATAATCATACGCAAGTGAGTTGATAAATATTTCCTCCGATGCAAAATACTTTTAAAATGAACGGACATGCACAGAAAACAGAAAAAACATACTAAAACTATTCACCCGTAGAAAAATAGAAAATATGTTAAAAACAAAAATATTAAACAGCATTTTGTCCATCAAAATATTACGGAAATATAAATTTTATTTAAGTTGCACGCTTGTCTGTATGCTTCGAGGAATGAATCGTATTAAGTAAACTTGACAAAAGACGCATAAAAATAAAGTAAGCCATAAGACATCGGTGAAGAGGAAATAAAATCGTCACTACGGCTCGATGATGAGGAGAATAACCTAGATTGTGTCACAAACCGGCGTTTGTGAGATGTCCTCTCACTTTCTTTCTTTTTCTCCCTCAATTTTATTACGATCAGCCGTCTCGGATATACTTTGTGAATATAAAAATCATAAACGCAACGCGGTAATAAATGTAATTTTATCATCCAGGGTACAATACAAGTGATGCGAAGTTATATAATTTCAATATGATTCAGCGAATCCATGTTTGACAACGTACATGACTTAAATGCACCTGCTCATACTGATATTCACAAATAGCACGGCGAACTAAGGCTTACAATTAGCGCGAAAGTGCAGCGGGAGAATGAAAAAAAGTTTTCTTTGTTACCGTGTAGTATTTAAATAACAGTGAAATTAGAACGCAAGATGTAATTAAGACACGGAACAAAAAAAGTAAAATATAATTAAAATTACATAATTATGTAATTCGTAGAACACTTCAATTAATGAAGTTCAAATGAGTCGCCGAGCGTATACAATAATCACCGTGCTTTTATTTCAAGATGTCATCTTTGTAATATTTCTCAGATATAATCTTTCGAATCGTCTTTATTTTGATCTCCTCTTCAGATCTCTCTCAATGGTTGACTATAAACTGAGCTGAAATTATATCTGCTTTTTCTCTCTTATAATATTCCTTAGAGAAATAAAAATGATCAAATATAACGATCATAATAACGCACGATTATCTGCGCTTGTTTATGATTCATGTTGCATTTTACTGGCCAAAACATAATCACAAATTCAACATATTAATTTACTTAATTAAACATATCAATTAATTTAATCAATAAAATAGATAAAATTATTTAATTAGTTATGTCACTTTATTCAAATAATATTAATCAATTCACTATTAGTTTGTAATTAGTTGGCAGATATTTATGTTAACAGACTACAAAATAAATGCGAAGAAATAAAAATTTACTAATTTGCTCTGTACGAAAGTTAAGTAAATTAGCAAATTATATTAATTGCGACCGAAGCGAAGAAATATTGTCAACAGAGAATTTTCATCGAGCATTCGATATGTGCGCCTATATTCATTTCTCTGGCAAGTCTATTTTGAGAGTCGACAAGAATTCCCAGAAGGAAGCTACTCAATTTATTTTTAATTCGAATGAGATACCTGCATCTGCTCGTACTTCGTAAACTCGCAGATCCTCGTATCCGCTTAGAAGATTTACGTCCAACGTTAAAAAGGGGCCGTAACCTTTACGATATCATTCGCGCCAGATAATTATTAGAAAACGTCAATAAATCGCGCTGCGATGCGAAGCTTTTTATTAAGCGCATAATTCGGCTGACTCGCCGTTGTTGTGTAATCTAATGATCTTCGCCGGACTTGCCGGCGACGGTACTAACAGCGATTAAATATAACTTTGCCTATCAGCGGAAGATGGCGAAGCGGCGAATAAGCTAATTCGTTACTACGATGTCTTCTTGACGTTGTATCAGTCGTATGGCCGCGCATAACCGCGCTGAGTTCACAATAGCGAATTAATCCATCAATTACGCGACTCCAGTTGTAGTTAAGATCTTCTTCCGGCATTGTCTTACTCACATAGCTGAATTTCTCGGATTATTTTCGAGTAACGTCTTATCCGGCGTAGTTCTACAAAAGAACTCTCTCACCGAGGATTAAGCGGCAGCAGCTCGATTTCTATTTGCCTTATCTTCTCTCTTCACCGTTCTCCTCTTCTCTCTCTCTCTCTCTCT
>NW_012130069.1:32978-50838 GCF_000143395.1 Atta cephalotes | reverse complement strand
TCTCTCTCTCTCTCTCTCTCTCTCTCTCTCTCTTCTTCTCTCTCTCTCTCTCTCTCTCTCTCTCTCTCTCTCTAAAAAGAATGAAAAAAAAACGTCCGATCAATTTTTTCAATCTTTACGCGCATGTTCCCTCCAATTTCCTTCCTCCTTGTATTTCGTCGTTACGACAACGCCCCTATAAAATGATCGGGAAACCGGAAATTATCCCATTCTCCGAGCAAACGAAAGCATGCACGAAAGTGCGTGCTCAAGCAGCAAGCATGTGACGAAGAATTGCAATTTGTAGGACGACGTAGAAGGAAATTAAGGGTGACAAATTGGATCGTTCTATTTCGCGAGCAAAATGGACGATTGATTCTCAGCGCGTGCGCTCACATCTCTAATTAATGTATTCTAACGAAGCGTGGAGAACTTCAACGGCTGATAACTCGTACGCGTGTTCATGACAGAGTCAAGAAGTTTCCGGGTCACTTTCCGGCTCGCCGGGAACATCGTTCTTATACCGCAACGCCATCCGCGCGTCCAATTATTCATCGTTGTAACCCGCGAGAATGTAATTTATCGTCTCACTCGCGGGGGAAACGCCAAATGCAACGACCAGCGAACAACTCCATATCGATTCAAAGCAAAGGCCTGGTCGTGAGCCGAGGAAATTAAGAGCGAAACGCGTATATAAGAGGCGAGAATGATTACGGAAGAGGATGAGCTACGAGCCCTTCGTTAGACAAACGCAACCATCACCAACGCAATCTCCCTTGAGCCCCAACGGAAACATCGTAAGTAACGAGATGACTTCCCGACCCATCATTTATTCCACCAAACGATCGTTCCCGAGAGTACGGGAACGAGACGAGAGTGACTGTCCCGTCGTACTTTTCTCTGGGGGACAGAAATTCCCAAAGTCACGTGATTTCGTCAGGAAAGAGCTGGGTTTTATCCAGAAGTGAAAGAGAACGAAAAGGATTATACATGCAATGACATCTTGTCCCTTGATAAAAAAAAAACAGTTTCTCGTCGAAATCTCTAACGCCATGAGGAATTATGAATTTCTCGATCCCAAATTTTCCTCGCGAGTCGACAAATTTCCACGTAAATCAAACAGCTGCATTTTCAACGCTCATAAATTATCCAACGCGGTTTCACTGGAGCACGATGTCGCCAGTGGTTTAATAAGCGAAGAGCTCGGTAGAGGTTAGCAATTAGCATGAGATCGCGTAGATATAATTTCTACCTCAAACGACTGAACATTCTTTTCAAAAAGCGTTATCTTATTGCATTTAAGTAAATGGATTTTAAACGATGCGAGCAACGGAAGTTCTACTAATAGTGCGCGATTATTCTTTTGTCACTCACGAATAAATTTCAATAATAAACGCTAATTCAACGCACATGCACACAAACTGATACACAAAGTATAATTCTGCAGTTTTACAAAATATTGCATGGAATCTATATTAAACACAAATGGTAAAACTTATTATAAATTGAACTCTTAATATAGAAAAAGAATTATTTTTTGTTAGGTATAAAAAGAACCTTTCCTAGTACTTCAAATATAAATTGTTCAACTTTATTAGAATAAATCCTTCAAACTTCTGTGAAGCTAGCATATCATATTTTGGTATCGCATGAAGTAATAACGATTCTGCCTATACACTGTAGTTCTACAGTGACTTCTTGAAAGGTTTTAGCAATACTAATACTATCGAATTACGTCAAAAAACAATATTTAAAAAAATGAGATACTTACTTCCCGTCTTACCATTCATTTCATTAGATTTCGAACTGTAAAGTAACTACCATCAGCTGTAAAGTATAAGTATTCAAAAACTTCTATCGTTAAAGTTCAGTATAAATATTGTATCAACAGTTCTGGCTATTAAACCAAAGAAATTACCCGATAATGATATATATATGGATATATTATATATAGATAATACGCCAGCCGATTCTTAAAGACGTTCTCCGCCTACAGTTCTGCTCAACCTAATGAATACGTTTTAATACTCACCATTATGAAAATTTTTATGAAAATTTATTTCACTTTTATATAGTATAAGATTCCTTCCATAAGTGTTAATGTTTTTATACAAGTTTTTTAATACAATATAAAATGCCTTCCGCCTTCGCTAATGCCGCCGTTCTAAAAAATAGCGACTTTACTTACTTTGCTACTTACTTTGCTCAATGATTTCTTAAACACGAAAGCCATTTCACAAATTTCATATCATTCCTTGTGATATCAAGTTTCATATCTTATTGTTTCAAAAAATTGTTCAAGAAAAATTTTTTTACAATGAATAAAAAAAACCACTTTCAAATAAGCTAAGAAATAGAGATCTTATGTTTATATATATATATGTGTGTGTGTGTGTGTGTGTGTGTGTGTGTGTGTGTGTGTGTGTGTGTGTAGTTTTGAAGTGGAATATTTTGATTTTTAATCCCGCTCCGAGTATTGAATTTTAAAATGCATATATGTTTAGGACATTAAACAAGCTTATTTTGTAAGTTTAGAAAAATCTAAAAAAAATGAATTTTTTCGGAGAACGTCTTAAGTGTTCTGATTATTACACTAAAACGATAAAATAATCAGAACTCTTAAAAATTGATATATTATCTATATATATCCACATTATTATCGAATGATAAAAATTATTTTAAAAAATTCTAACAATGTTTATCGCCAGAACTCTTTAAAAACACTTAAACGAGGTCAGAACTACATTAAAATTGTAATGGAATAATTAGATAATCTTAAGAATCGGCCAGTATATCATTTATATATACTCATATATATTATTGGACAATTTCTTTAGTTGAATAGCCAGAACGATTAATATAATGAGTTATAACGATAGAACTTCTAGAATATTTATACTTATTATAGCTCGTATATTCAAAATGAGATGTTGGATAGTGAGACGGAAAGTTAGTACATCATTTTTTTACAACATTGTACGTATTTTGTAATTTGATAGAATTATTGCTAAAATCTATTAAAGGGAAACCTGACCCTTTTAGAATGCTTTAGAAAAGTAGCTAGCTTTTAAGAATTTTTTATGAACATACCATAAAGCCAATTTTTCTAAAACTTTAGAGATTTGTTATATATTTTAACAATACAAAATAATGTTTTAATATGAAAATAATGAATACAATAATAAGTTATACGAGGGCAAGTCAATAAGTTCTTTGAAGAAAATTTGTCAGAGGGCACTCGCAGTGTTATGTCACATTACTTTTTGACAAATAACATCTCTCAGCTGATTACTGTCAAATTTTGAGCGGAATTCATCGCGTGATTTCATTTCTGTAGACGATTAAAGCGAACAACCTTTATATTTTTTGCAAAATGGAAAAAAACGAGTTTCGTGCTGATCAAACATTTACATATGAAAGGTTTAACGCCGAAAGAAATCAAAGCCGAGTTGGATAATGTTCATAGCACATCTGTACCAATGTTTGCGGTTATATACAATTGGGTGAATGAATTTAATCGTGGTCGTACATCCACATGTGATGCATCTCGTTCGGGATGTCCAATTGAGGCTGCTACGCCAGAAATCATCGATAAAGTCCACGATATTGTTTTGACTGATCGACGGGTGAAAGTGCGCGAGCTTATTGAGGGCACAGGCATATCACATGGCACAATGATTTCAATTTTGCACGAACAATTGGGTATGAAAAAGCTATCGGCAAGATGGGTGCCGCGTTTGCTCACTGTGGACCATAAGTGTGACCGTGTGACAATTTCAAAATAATGTTTGGAGGTGTTTCAATGTAATCCAGATGAATTTCTGCGTCGATTCATTACTGTGGACGAAACATGGATCCATTACTTCACACCCGAGACGAAGGAACAGTCAAAACAATGGACTTCACCGGATGAACCAGCTCCGAAGAATCGAAGAACGTAAAGTCGGCCGGAAAGGTGATGGCCACAGTTTTTTGAAATGATAATTCATATCGCGTTATAATTCATATCGATTACCTTCCGTCGAAGCAAACGATCAATGGCGATTACTACGCAGTCTTATTGAACTTTCAACAACATTTTAAAGAAAAAACGTCCCCATTTGGCGAAGAAGAAAGTGCTCTTCCATCAAGACAATGTATGAGTTCACACATGCCCGGCAATGGCCAAACAAATTCCGCTATGAATTGCTTCCCCATCCAGCATATTCCCCAGATTTAGCCCCCGATTATTTTCTGTTTCCAAACCTGAAGAAATGATTCAGAGGAAAAAGATTCACCACCAGAGAGCAGCTCATCGTCGAAACAGAAGCTTATTTTGAAGGGTTGGACAAATCATATTATTCGGACGACTTGAAAAAGTTGGAGAACCGTTGGATCAAGTGTATCGAAAGGAGATATGAAATAAAAATGAATCGATCAAAAAAAATGTGTTTTATTATGTTTTTCTAAAAACTTATTCACTGCCCTCGTATATTAATCATTATTGTACTTCGGCACGTTGTTAATTGGCGAATAATGTGGAGTCTGTAATTCTTATCTGAATAAAAAATTTTTTTGAAATTAAATAATATTTTATCTTAAATAAACTAAAAAAAATAGGAGAAAAGTAGCTGTAGTAGTATCAAATTGTAAGAATTGTGGAACTTTGAAAAAAAGTTACGATTTTGAACATAAAATTTCAACTTCTTTATGCAAAAATAATTATTTATACTAATTTTTTAACAAATATTTTAGGATAATTGACAATTATGTAATTAAAAAACTTTAGACGAAGTTGATTAGTCAAACAGTTTTTAAGTTATCTTGCACGCCAATTTCGAAAAAGTGGTTTTGAGATAAACGCGTTTAAAGTTTTTGGTATCGCTGTATATCTGCGCGACGCATACAAGTTTGTTAGACTATAACTACAAAAGTATTTCGAATTTCAGTCTAAAACTTTACGAATATATTTTTAAAAAGTAATACTATCGATTAATTAAAGCAAAAAAAAGAAATAAAAATCAAATCAAGTTTTCCCCTTAAGAACTGTAGAAGTATAGTCTATGCGAGCAGAACTGTCGCTATTTTATGCGATCCAAAATATTTATAACGCTCGACTGTTCATTTAATCATTACTGTGAGATCTTCCAAAGATTTTAGCGAGTTATAATCATTTCATGAAAGAGAGCACTAAGCAGTGACATAAATTCGCTGTGGATATTTATTTTTTCCCGAAACGGCAAAAATTAAGTACAATTGAGTACAAAGTGCAGAGATTGTTTGAATAAATTCGTGATCTGCTTCGTCGCGTCAGAGATCGATTGATATAAAAAAAGCATATAAAATCAACAAGAGTGTAGCTAGGAGGATGCTAAGAAATATAAACAGTCTACGGCAACTTTATATTTTCTGTTTTTCAAAAGAGAAAACAAAGATTATTTTTTCGAAAAAAATAATTCTTTAAATCAAAACTTTATTTGAGTATATTTAAATCATATTCTTTAAATTTTATTTTCGCAGAGTTATATACGGAAAAAACGGTTTTGCTAAGCTAAAGTATTTAAAATAAGTATTTAGTTCAATAAAGATCCAAAAATAATTAAACCATATAAATAAATATACTGGACGTTCAGATGATTGCTAAAATATTTAAACTTTCTATAAGATTATCAAGATAATAATTTTGCTGATTCAAGATTTATTTTCAACAATTATTTTCAGATTTGTATTGTATGTTTGGCTTAATTATTATATATTTTATTAAAGCTATTTTGTATATATAAATTAATTCGCTCGCTTTAACTTTCACATCTACTTTAATTAAAAATTTCGCTTGGTATTTCATAAAACTTATTAAAAGTATAAGAATGTGAGTGGCATGCAATTATGAATAAAGGAAACATTATTAAGCTTCTATTTATGATACTGAGAATGATATACTATTCTGATCACACAGTTGCTCGCTAGTGATACATTTTGGCAGGGAAAGGGGATATCAAACTTTTCTCCCAAACTGTTCCGTTCAGCCAATGCCAAAAGTGGAATAAACCGAGTAAGGGTTGAATAATTCAGCATATTGATTATTCTCGTTTTGGCCGACCGAATATCTGGAGCAACGGAACGGTTTATGATATTTTTACTGGAAAGGAAAGGGAAGATCTATATCCTTGAAATCAATGCTTTCCTGACAGTCGAAAATACCGCCAGGAATTGAAAAGAATCTCGACATCCGCAAGAAATGGCAGCCAACTGTCATAAGATTCGTCTTCATTTGTCGTTAGTTTGATGTCGATAATGAAATGGTCAACAATTTTTTACACATTAAAAATTATTAAACAGAAAAAAAATTTAGAAGGAACGAAAAGTAATCAATCATATTACAGAATTTTACAAGTGCAAAACTGCTTTTCTCTGCTGAATGCAGCCATTGAATCCTAATTATCCAATATCTTAAATCTTTTTTTTTTAAATAATCTTATAATGGCTCAATAACAATAAACAATAAATAACAAGAAGGGGCTACAAGCCAGATTTTTATGTATTTCAAATTCTTAGAACATATGTTTCTTATTATTAGGTCCTCAGTGTAAAGAAATTAAACGCAAATTTGACAAAATTAATAAAATGGATAAAATTATACAATTTATTTTATAGTTACGCAAAAAGTTGGTAATATTTATTTTATCTATCTTCTGCACAATGCAATGCTTTTCGTTCTGGTAATTATCGGTTACATTCTTCCATTATACACGTACATTATGCGTACATTATATTATAATAATCACAATAAATCCATAATGATGAAAAATATTGAAAAAGAATTGAAATTGATATTGGAAATGAAAAATATTGAAAATTGATGAGTCATTAAATAAAAATATACTATGTACTCTGACATTGATATTGAATTTAATTAAATTGCACGATTTCTTTAATAATTTATCAAATTTGATTCTGATAAAAGAAAAAGTGAACATGAAATAGTTGTAATTATAACGCTCGCCCGCGTATATTAAATAAAAATAATCTTATAATGGCTCAATAAATAATAAATAACACCTTTTTTTTTATTTAAAACAACGAAAATATTTTTTTGCTCAAATTAAGATTATTTTATTTAATGATGATATGTCGTTATTAAAATCAAACACGTGAAATTATTTATTTGTCATTCATCGCCTATTCTAAATCTACGATTTAGCTTGATATCGTAGACAACGATATTAGAAATTTTTCGCTCGCACATGAATGTCACAAAGATAATTCCTTATTTACTATAAGCGATTAAGATTCATATTTATATGAGTATGTTTCAACACGTAACGCGTTGGTAGACCATAATTAAATTCCATAACCACATTTTCTCCTTATCCGTTTTATTACACACGTAGAAGCCGCAAAAAAGAGCACCGACGCGACGGTTTACCTCGCCGTTTTCTCATGCGACGAGAGGAGCGCATGCTTGTGATTTCGCTCTACATCTATACAGCAAACACAAAAATACGAGCAACCCCAACGGCGTTCATTTTCCAATATTCTTCTGCTAGTCTACTATCAGTGTTCGATTATGTCGAACGATTTCTGTCCGAAGATCAAACATTACTCTTCATTGTCTCAACGCGAATCAGCCTATAAAGTTTACGTTACGAAAAACCGATATTAGCCGATAAAACCGATATTATTTTTATCATTCCATCCTTGTTTTACATCTAATGAATGATAAAAATAAAATGACACAAATACAATAGTTCTATGTTCTTAATAATCGAACCATTAAAATCAAGTGCGATAAAAAATTACAAATTGTGAAGTTGGCTCTCTCATTCTTTCATATCGTTTATTTATTATAATAATGTAAAAATCATAATGTAAAAATTGTCAATTTTTAATTTCTCATAAAAAAGAAATATAAAGAAAAAAATATACTTTAGAAGTACATACTTTTATTTCTGCAATTAATTATTACATCAAAATTAAAATTATTATTTCAAAATTAAAATTATAATATTTTAATGATTCAAAATATTTAAATTTATTTTCTTGAAAATTTTATTTTTTTTGTTGTGTTCATTGTTGCAGCAAATGAATAATATGATGTCAATTTAACGGAATTCTTTCTAAAATCGATGGTTAAATCGGAGATTTTAGAATTATTCTAAAGGCAACATCAGAATGTTTGATTACTTTTTTAAACATTTGAAAAAAAAATCAAGTAAAAGGCAATCTATAAACACGGAACCTTCTTCGAGAGCATGGCCTCAATTTGTTCGATTTAAATAATTTGAAGAGCTGTTAAATCGGGAAAAGGGATGAAATTTCGATATAGGTGTATGCATATATTGAAGACTGAATGTGTTAATTCGAATATGTAATATGAAAATGTATAAATTCGATTCGTATCAAATATGATAATGTGATTAATATTTCACAGCACGAACAAAGAGATCTTTCGTATATTCACCAATCGCAAGAAAAGTTCACGATAAATAATCTAATAACCTATTACAATAAATTTTGACATTTTCCTCCTTGAATTCGCGATAATTGAACGATACAACTTACGCGGGGAACACGGCAACAAATCACTTTAATATGCTTAACTTTGAGTCTGATTAAAAATAGGCTTTGCGAGCGCGCGCTGAGAAAAACCTTCCGGCTTTTGTGCCATTAGTGAAGACACCGAAGTAGTATTATCCGACCGCGCACTTATTACTTGCGCGCGCCGCATTCGACGGATCTTAAGAAAGAAGAAACTTCACTGTTCATGTTCATTCGCTGGCAACGGACTTTACGTCCAGACTCACTGGTAAAAGATTACCAGTCGAATTAAGCTCAGCATAAGAGGCTTAAGTTTCTTCGTTTCTTATCCACTGTCCTGCAGCCTTTTTGACAACGATCGAAATCGTGTATAATATTCAAAGTATACACATCGTAACACTTTCTTGCTTCCCAGAAGATTTAACTTGAAAACTCGACGCATCCTCCCATCGCAATACTTTGACCGTATCATCGGTAAAAAAAGAATATTCTCTGTGACGTTGTCCTGGTTTCTGGTTCAAAGCGATCGCGTCCTGTGTTTTTGGAGTGAGCCGCGGCAAACCGGATTTCTAGTTAGTGAGTAATTGAAAACCATCTTTTATGCGCGGCACGTTCAATGTTTCGATAATTACAGCAAGCTTTTTTTCGCGTCGTCCACCACAAACGAAATCCCGCAGCTGAAAGCTGCGTGTCGCATTGCGTCGAGTTGCAAAAGGAGCTTTTTAATTGTCACCGACAGCTGACTTCTCTTCATACATAGTACTAAAACTATCGGCTGAGCCGACCGGAGCTTGGAGAAACTTAACGATCCACTGATGCTTCATAACCATAATGGAAAGACATTAACGAGCCATCCTAACGAACACCTTCAAGTAAGAACCATCTGAAATTATTCGCTATGTCGGAAAAACGCCGCAAGTTTGAGTCGCGAGAGATGCAGAAATGTGTATACTGGAAGAGAGAGGACGAAAGAAATTTTCATTCCATTTCGTGCGCGCGTTATATTCACTCTCGTTCTCAGTGTTATCCAATGCGAGAAGGAACCCACGCAAAGCTCATTCATACCATTCTAAAAGCTCATTTTAATCGCAATACCAACAGCCGAGTTCTCATTCGGCGTAAAACACGTGGACAGTGCTTGTTCTGAAATCACGCGGCAGGACATGCCAGGAGCTCCCGGAAGTTTCAGGAAACAATGATATATGGTTATATCTACACGGTCTTGCCCATTCTGTCCTCGTGGCATTTATACCGTCGGCCTATACGTAACTATATCTGCAGGCAGACAAATCTACCGGGCGACTCGTAAACCATCGTCCTATCCAACCGAGATCTTGCACTTGCGTTTCTCGTCCGCGAAATTACGGTGCAAGATCCTTCAGTGGCATGCAACATCTCATGTACCTAATCGGACTGATTTGCCGGATTCACGGGCTGGCTGATTGAAAGCAATGAAACTGGGTTTTGAGTACTTAATAGGAAACGAATACGATAATAATAACGTGAGTGGCAAAAGCTCGCATGAAAATATTACACGCGCAACTTTACGTGTAACTTTTACTCTAAGCGAAACTTTGTATAGTCCTCTCATATTATGGATTACAGTGCCAGACTCAGGACGCATCGAATCTCTTCGAGTATTCAATGAAAAATTTCAAACTAAAAACACGAGTATCTCCTGAATGTCTTGAAAAAATATTTCTTCTCTTATGACTTTATTATTTCATAATATTCATTTTTTTCAATTCTACGTGGACAGATGCGTAATAGTTTTTAAGATTTTTTTTAATGTTTTAAAAAGATGATTAAAAAAATATTTTTTTAACAGATATTTTTCTAGACTTTCAAGATATTTTTGAGATGTAAAAAAATTTTCTATGAAATTCGGTCCTTTACACGTGACAAAAATGGATGAAACGAGGATTCATTGTCCACGGACAATCTCGAACGATGTTCGTTCCAGAGAACGCCCCGTGTACATCCGCAGTGCATCGACTGCGAGCGCCCCATATAATCGTTACAAATACGTAGACGCTTGGTACATCCCACTTCGAATCGCGGGATCGACCGTGTGCGGCCGTAGTCACGAGGCTAATTGTAAGTCTGCGGGTAGTAATTGAAATTCTCAAGTTGCACTGTATTCCTCTCTCGCGCGCGAACGAGCGGCTATCTCGTGAAGAATAGCCGTACGGAATAATTAATAACTCGTCGAGTAGTCGCGCAGAAAATTGTTACACGAGTCCAAGAACGTGTACACACAGTATATATACGTGTGTCGAGGGCATTAACGTTGCAAATGAAGGAAGAAAATCGTAATATTTACGTTCCGCAAATAGCAGAGTAAAAATACGAACGATCAATGCGATGGCGAACTAAATAAAATAGAAAACGCATCGAAATGCATATGCTTATATATCGATCAGTTATACATTATGCACCGATTATAGACGAACTCTCGTCCTTTTGAAACGCTTCGTTCTCGAAAATCGGAAGTTCTATTATCAATTCTATTTGCATTCATTTTTTTTATCTTTGCTGCACCTCATCATTCTCAGTGATCGTACACTTTGGCGGTTTTTGTTTTAAATTATATTTACGAGGGTCGTTTGAAAAATTTTCAACATGAAGATGGCATTAGGCTGCTTTTTCATCCTGACGCTTGACACTTATTTTCAGCGTCAAAATAGATCACATGATCAAAATTGATGCTCGGTATTCGGCAATTTTGATTACGTGACCAGTTTGACGCTCGAATCGAGCGTCAAAGCTGAATTCAGCTTAAGCTCTAGCGTTTTCAATCACGTGACCAGTTTGACGCTCGAATCGAGCGTCGAGCGTCAGCATGAAAATGCAGCCTTATTCGTCAAAATCATTCTAGTACTACAATCTATATGTTTTGCAAGATATCTGTAAAAATTGTAGCCATTTTAAACGCTCAGTTGTTGTTAGAGAGTCATTTGTGCCAGTCGAGTATTTTCGTTTGATAAAAATCTATGTGAGACTAACTTTGAGTTCTCCGAGCTCTTAACTTTGAGAAAACAGGAAAAAGTGGGGATCAGATTTGGTGAATACGGTAGTTAATTAATTCGAACCGCAATTCGAAAGTTTTTGTTATGACGATTGTCGATATTCGATTTTTTTCATTTTTACAAAAACACTGACATCGACTGGCACAAATGACTATCAAATAACAATTGAGCGTCCACAATGGCTACAATTGTCACAAATATCTTGCAAAACATGTACGATTGTAGTACCAGAATAGTTTTGACAAGTAATCTTCAAGTTGAAGCTCAAAATTTTTCAAACAACTCTCGTACATATAATTATTTTTGCTTTAAATAGTCAGAACTATTTGTTCCGGATTTGTAATCCAGACCTATAAAACTATTGAAAATAAAGCTGAAACTTTCAATAATTAATGAATTTTCACCAAATGTGATAGTTTCATACATAGATATCTCACGGTTATACAAATACGATTTTTAGGCAAGTGTGACGTAATACGTTCATTTTCACACCCCAAGAATGCAGTATCGACGAATAATACGATCAATGCAAAATATGTGCATGTCTTTTGATCGCCAGAGATACGAGAAACGAGACGACTTCGGAGAAAATGCGGACAGCTCTTAATGAAGTCGAATGTGCAATCACATGCCCTGTTTTAACTCGCTCGATCAGCTCTATCTGACGCGGCGCTCTCACGTCGTCGCGCGGCTATCGTATTGTTTTGTGACTAGCTCGACTCGTTAAACGCGGATCTCGCTCGAAATTGCGGTTAATTGAAAGGGTCGGAATGAGAAAACAGCAAGAAATTAAGAGAAAGTGGAAAATAACGCGGCTTAAGTCGCTCTCCTTTATAAGCATCGCGCACGCCATTCAATATGACGTTGCTCTAGGTCTAATTAAAACGTCGGTACCGCGATTATTGCGAGAGAATATACGATCCACTTCGTAGGAAATTAACGCTAAACTTCAATCGCTTTCTATATCTTTCGTTTCTTAGCTCCAGGTATTTATCGCGATGCTATTTTCATTGATAAGTCGCTCATGGTTGATTGTCCATTATATGGTTGGTACAAAGAGAGTATCGCATTGTGACCGGTATAATTACGGGTGAAATGACGTAAAAGTTCGATAAATAGTGTCATCTCGGATGACATATACGCGACGGACGGACGATAAAATCGCTTTTATATAAAATAAAAGTCGTATAAGCTACGGAAACAAGAGAATTTTTCTGGACTAGCGTAAGATGTAATTTCGTAGTTGCAATAAAAGAGAAAAAGATAATAGCTCATAACAAAGCTTCTCGATAAAGCATCATGGATGTCTTTATATTTTTCCGCATTGAATAGAATCAAATATACTGAATGTAGCATTTTCATCAATATTTTATGAATAGTTACGCTACACCATGTCACGCTACACCTGCTGTTGTATTTGTGATAAATGTAACGATCGAATTTATTTACATACTGGCGAATAAAATAATGAAAGTTCCAAAAGCGATTAACGAGTTGAGCGATCAGGAATTTATTATCGTACAATGTTATCGAATGTTTATACTATTAAGCGTGATCAGATTACTGTTAATTAGAACTTCAATAGTCTCAGTATTCCTCATCGTGTACGATCTGTTATTGGAACGTTATAACTTTAACATGGATGAAAATAAACACTATGAGCTCTTGAACGCTCACGGATGCGTGCAATTTGCTCTTTAAACGAAAAGGTAATAATAAAAAATGTGACATTCGTAACGAGAATAAATAACTAGCGGGATTGTGGATTTCTTTTGTATTTTGTCGCGCTTGACCATCGCTCACGTAAGTCTGCTAGACAAAGAAAGAGGGAAGAAATCGAGGAAAGAAAGAAAAAGAAAGAAATAAAAGAAAGAGAAAACGGAGAGTAGGGGAGAGTGGTGTCAGTTGTAACAAAAAAAAGATTTTTGCAACTAACTAGTTTGTTATAAATCACAGAAAATCTTAATTTTATGTGAAAACAAAGAGCTTCTTTGGGGTTGATTAATACTGGTAAATGTGATAGATACTGGAAAAACAACAAATTATATAGAAAATATTCATCCATTAAAGGTATCATTAAAGGCATCGCCGCAATTTGTTATTATTAACACCACGGTGGTGTTAATTGTAACACGTCAACATTACGATAATGAACATTAAACAACATTAAAAAAAAACAGAAAAATAATGATCGTTAGATCTCAGATATCGTAAGTAAAAATAACTATTGTTAATGATTACTATTGTTGATGATTCAATCGTTTAAACAATTAAGACAAATGAAAAATTGATTGTTATTTGCGCAATTTAAATCTATACTAACTTATATCTATTTTCTATATTCTGTGCATTGTAACTGGTCTTCTTGACTTTTTTCGTACGATTTACATATTCACAATTGATTATAATTCAAATTATAATATGTTATAATCGATATCACTGTGATTGTTATTTTTACAATCACTTCCACTTATTTCCATTAGACTCACATGTAAGCAATGGATTTAATTGATACATACCTTATTGCAAAACTTGATACATATATATTCATACAAACAATATGATTTTATGACAAATTATTATTGGAGTTGAAACAAAATAACAGCGAATAACAAAGTTTATGATTTGACAATGATTCCAAATAAATAGATATTGATAAGTTTGCATTGGCGTGCGCCTACTGAGTTCTTCGTCAATAACTTACTTCTGTTAAAACTATGCAACCCTGCACGCAATTTAGCTTTTCATCAATAGATAAAATTATGGCGATCAGTGTTACAATTGATTTTCTATTACAACCGATATCACTCTCCCCTACAGAAAAAGAAGCAAAGACTAAAGAAATTAATTTTTATTATTTAGATTATTATACAATTAAAGAACGCATAACTTATGCTTACAGGATAGTCGATGCAATTTACTAGAAATATAATAGCATATTTAAGCGATATCCGATGATTATTCTTCTATAGATACAACGAAACCCATTAAACTTTCTACAGTTTCAATTTTCCTAAGAAAAAAATTCCAAATGGATCGTAATTATTATCGATTATATATCCGTGCGACATAACTTCGAAGAGTTATGCACATATATATATATATATATATATATATATATATAATATATATGTACGCAGCAATCGCGTCTCTCTCTTACATTTTATTAAAAAATCCTTGCCTGCTGACTGCCGAGTAATGTTATTCACGCGCACCAAAACCAATCAGGATTGAATGATCAGGAACGAATCATGTTACGTACTCCACTCGTGCAATAAAAATGTGGTCGGGAAAAAAAAACGAGAGTAAACTATTTTCAATCTTTACCCCAGCGAGCTTTGACCGAAAAGCCATAAAACCCGGATCGGATTAATGGATGTGTAATCATCGTGAATTTCTTTCGCGCTCAAATGCGAGTCGCGCGAACCGCGCTGCGCCATTTCATTACGTCGGCATCGGTCAAACGCATCCCAATCATTGAAATACATTTTCACCTCGAGGCTCGCTTCACCCTCCTACCTCCCTTATGATCGGGGGTATGATATCGTGTTATTCGCGGATTGTACATTGCCCGCAAAGCGGCCTTCGATAGTTTGGTCGATAGTTTGGTCGATGGTCAATGGTGGCATTCAACGATGACCGACGATGTGTAGGTTGGGTAATACTAAAGGTAGTAGTCAAAGTGCAAAAGGTAACCGAATGATAGGGCCGCCAGCTAAGCTACGGAAAGAGAGAGAGGGAAAGAGTGAGCTTATAATTACAGGCCACCGTTGTACCCTGCTCTATACTTTCCCAACATCACGCGCATCAAAGAGGGAGGTTTCTCCAACCTAGGAAAAGGTACATGAACCGGACGTACGAGATATATCGGGAACTAGAAGATTGTACAAGGCTGATAAGTCTTCGGAATATCACCGATAAAATTTTCCGTTGAACCGTGAATGATACGCATCGAATATGTAGGATCGAGGCGAGGCAATCAAAGATCAGCTCGAATGTCGTTTCTGTCATCTTCGATACGAGCACATACGATACATCGACGTTTTCTCTGACGCACACATGGGAGAGAAAGAAAGTTAATTCACAACCTGTCTCAGTAAACGATCTCTCCGGTTTGCTCGTCCGAGAGAAATCCGAAATCGAAATGTTCATCGTGTATAATGTACCGCCGTAGAAATTTAGTATGGAAATACTATATGTATATTTGATGTAATTGTATCAAACCTGCAGGCGTAAATAAATGAACGCATACAAACAGTATTTCGGTGGATGTACAAGCGAGCGTAAGTTACGTTAATCGATTCGTAAGCAACGGCGCTTTGCGAGTCAAGCCTGGTTATGTGTGCTCACGCGTTGCAGAAATTCTAGAGCAGCCGCGCTTTTGCACAACGATACACGTGCGCGCTCATTTGGCGATTCGAAATTGTGTTGATGCATACGCTATTTACACATACACTTACAACATACACTTACACAAGCGTATACTTGCACGTTTGCGTACTGACTTATAACGCGGTGGTGTAGGAAATGCTGGCGCAGCGACGTAGCAAAGTAATAGTACACGAACATACGGATCGGATGGAGAGTATTCGTGTTGTCCGTGCTCAAGTTTCATTAGGATGCATCCCTCTCAAAGGGGAATGGTCACTTTTCTATTCTAATATTTAGCACCACATTCGCCGCATTTCTGGCTGCGCGTGTCTACGTCTAGAACACATGCGCCTGTAACTCAAACTGCTTGCTACTCGCCTCCTAATTTGTCCACGAAGCTTTTACATCGTAGAGTTGCTTTTATTCCTTTCTCTTCGTATCTCTTTCACTTTTTATCTTCCCGTATTAACCGCGGCAAGAACCAAAGAGACCAGTCGAGACACCTCATTATTCTTTCCGCCCGCATAAACGCGAAAGAAAAAGGTCGTGATCCCACATTCACCTTGCATTTCTATATCACAATTCCCGCTGATTTCATAATCTCGCGTTCACTCTGCTAGCAGAAGAGACACGTATCTTTGCCTTTTTTTCGATAATTCCTTTAAATAGTCTAACACTATTAGGATGCCGAACGGGGAAAACAGAGTTTTGCATAACGCGTAACGCATAAGAAATGAACCAATCGAAGCTTTTCATTTTCTTCCTTTCCATGAAATAAAAGACTTTGATTAGTTGATCTTCTTATGACTTATGTATTATGTATTATGCAAAGGTCTGAAGGTTTTATCGAGGAACCTCGCAAATGTGGTATAGGCTACCGATGTGTCACGATTACTAGGCGGAAAAAAGCCTCTTTCCTTGTAAGGGACATTACGTCGAGGGTTATCTAGTCGACCCATCGTCGAGGTAAGTGCATCTTTTTGATAGCGTTTGGCTAATTAATAACATGCCGGTTCAGATTTCGCGTAGCGCAGGGGTTTCATCACGACTCTCAAAGGAACCTTCTTATTTTCCTTTGTTGGCTCTACATGTATATGTATATACCTCATTTAACTTCTCCCTCTTCGTCGGACTACGATGAGTGGCGCAACGTGCACCTTCCTTTTCTCTTTCCGCTGTCGGTGCACCTGCGTCTACAATTTGTTCTCTCTCTTTTCTCAATGGATCTCATCACATATTCGAGCAAGAGCGAATATTAATTTCAGTCTCTTTATGTAATATAATATATAATTTTACGAATATTCCGAGATATGACAAGGCCGACCGGCCGGCACGCGAACATGCGTATATTATTCTTTGCGAAACACTTTTCTCGTGACATACATTTCTGCACTCGCGACATGAAAAAGAGAATCAAACGAAAATATTATCCAAATAGATACGTTCCTTGTTTCCTCGTCGTCCTACACATGACAAAAAAAACAATTCTTATGGAACAAATTTGAAATAAATCACAAGTATCGTTCGATTATATAGTTATACATACAGTTTTGGCAGTAAATCGATCGGACTTCTCTTTATGATCTAAACTCGGAAATTTAAAATAGGTGATGTTATAAGCAACGACCGTGACGGAAAAGACACGGCATCGTATGAAAACTGTATTGCATATCAGCGTCGTTGATTGCAGTGACGTTCCGTCCTATATCCAATCGTATTTCCATTTTACATCAATAGATAATGCCATGTGGACCGACTTTAAATTGTCGTATTATCCACTGAAAATTAAGCGCTCGAGTCAGTTGAATTGCAACATAAATCTCTTTGAAAATTTTGCGATGTTATGTGTACTGTGGTGTGTGTGTGTGTGTGTGTGTATGTGTGTGCGCGTGCGCTGTGGTGTGTGTGTGTGTGTGTGTGTGTGTGTGCGTGTGCGTCTGGTGGTGTGTGTGTGTGTGTGTGTG
>NW_012130069.1:20717-32685 GCF_000143395.1 Atta cephalotes | reverse complement strand
GTGTGTGTGTGTGTGTGTGTGTGTGTGTGTGGCGCAGACCTTTTCGCAAAATTACAACTACGTCGCAATGTTTTTTACGCGATACATTATGATAATATTATTAAAAAACAGTATAGTCTCTATATCCACGTTTTTACTCTTCTGAAAGCTACGTTCATTATTCAATTTGGTCAAAAATAATTTTATAAAATACAGAAATAGTGACATTTTTGGCCTTTAATCATCATATTCATAATAAACATTTTTGTATGTAACTACAAAATTTATTATTACAGTAAAAATATGTCCAAATAAAAATTTGTGATTTTTTTAAAGCAGTAATGTAAAATATCAATATATCCTTCTATTTTTTACATAAAATTAAAAACAGTTACAGACTTAATCAAAATAAAAAAAAAATCTGTTATATTCCTCAGTAAGTTTATTTCTCTCTAAACAGAATTTAAAAACTGCTTAATAAAATTTTAAAAATATCTTGCGATGTAAAGAGATATTTTTTTTCTTTTTTTTCTTTGTACTCGCATAATTAGGATGATAGTTACTACAATTGAGACCAAACGTTAATTTGAAATTAACCAGCTTGACGAGATAGATCGTTATCTCTCGGATTACTTAAATAGCGCAGCATTAAGACGCAGATAACCGCCCCTCATAGAGTGGCTTAACGGGTCACAGCTTTCAGCCCTTTTCAGACACGCCGCGACAACCCTATTTTTACGCCACGCGTACAGCGGCATCGCCTCTATTTTAATCTCTCGCGTCACTTTTATTTCCCGGACATGAAAGGAAGCGTAATATTCAGGAATGTCGGAGCAACACGTGCACGTGTGTACATGCGAGAAAGAGGAGGCGCGGACGAGGAACTGGAACTGGAACCCGGGACACGCGGCTGGACAAGGCTCAACATTTGCATTCCGCGTGCACATAATTCCAGGTATGTTCGCTAAAAATACCTGTCGGAGAAAAATGATCGCGCGAGGAGAAGCAAGGGGGATGCACTTTGTCGCAGGCATCGGTATTCGCGCGCGCTACTCTTTTCCGTTATTCATCTCGTTTTATATTAAAAAAAAAAAAATGCGAGTACGCGCCAGGAAATTTAGAAAACGCGAAAAAGAGGATTTCTCTTGAACAATTTTTTGCGATAGCTCTTTTTAACTTACGAGTCATGTGGGATCACGAGATATGGCTTAGAAACTGAGATTCGTCGCCATTCTTCACGTCGACGGCGGCGAATCCGCAGGCTGTAAAATAATGTGTTGTTATTTGTAACGTCAATTTGCTGTAAAAAGCTCATCCCCCCCCCCCCCGGAGTAGTAAAAGAATAATGAGGAGCGAGCAAAAAATATCGTATTATACCGTATAATTACATTTTACAATTGTCGTGAGAATGGAAACGTGTTTGAAGGATGTCGAAAATAATAATGGATGCGCAATTAGATCTCGCGCGATTGAAGCAAATGTAACGTCATCGACGTAACACAGAAAAACAAATCCTTTCGCGGAAGGATAGAGCAACAACACGATGTTTACGAAAATACTGGCACTTAGATCATATTTGTATCACTCGCATTTCTCGGAAACATGAAAACGTTAAGACCTGTTCTACAGAAACGTAAGCGGTAAGCCGTAAGAAATTAATTAATAGTCATAGTCGATTATTCTTCTCACACTTAACTGTGATTGATCAATTTCTTACGGCTTACAATTTGCGACTTTATTGTAGGATAGGCATAAAACTATCGAACGCCATGCGTCGACAGAGAGCAATTTTTATTAGACAAGAGACTAATCCAATGTAAAGAGAAGACATCACCTTTGTCGCAGGACAATTTGCATGCGCGACGTGAATGGAATATCAACAAATTTTATTTGCGAGTGAAAAATCACACTCTATCGGCTGTCGGCAAAACAATAACTTCACAATAGCTGCACAATAGTTGTAGCGTACGGTCAAGGGAACATCCATTCGTACACTAGGGGCGAGACGTTTTATTTTGTAAACAGGGAACATTTCGTTTACGACGTGGCAAACATGTTGTAATTTCTCGTCCGCGCGCTTGTAAACTAGACAGCTGGGTCCGAGATAAAAAAATATGCTTCGTACTAGTAATAGCACGTGTTCTGAAATGAACTGACGTTTCCACGTGGTAATTATCGTGCGCTCACGAGGCGGCACTTCCGCTGCTTACAGAAAAGCATGAACGTGTAGACGAAATGTGTAGCAGAGCATACAGACAGACTTGGGCGTATACGAACCACAGACTCGTGCTGCGATTATCAGATTAAACCCCCGCCATTGCCCATTTCCCGCGATTACATTCACCAGTTTAAACCAGAATCAGACGCTGTAGGTATAATAGCTTCAGGATTCACCTCGCGTGAAACTCGCAGACCGCCACCTTTGGATGAAGTCAGGCAAAGCACAACTGACACGAGAATGTTGGGATTTCTCTTTTGAGACAACTGGAATATTTAATATATGTAATATTTTGACTGTATTATTCTCGAAATCCTTGCAACTGAATTAATAGCGAATGTATTTAAAAAAAACTGTAAAGAAATTTTTTTAAATCCTGGATATAGTGTAATGAGACTGGATAATAAAAAAAATCGAGAAAATTGTATTTAATTGTGCGTAGAGGGGAAATAAGAATTGAAAGCAGTAAACCGATTCAGAAGAGAAGATAGTTGAGCAGGAATGAAAGAAGAAAACCTAGAACAAACTAAAACCGTTGTAAAGAAAATTTTCCTCGAAAGTGGAAGATCTTCAAACAAGTAAATCAGGATGGATCATGTTGAAAATCTTATCCAAAGTTTAGAATAAATCTTGGGAGGAAAACTGATCGACTTGAATTAACGTGATCAAGTTTATATTTCGCCAAGCAAAACTCGAATACAATGTAAAAAAATCAAAAAAAGATATAACATAAAATGCACAATTACAGTGTATAACAGAACTTTGAAATTGTTCAGAAAAATAAAAAACGATCTGTATATTATCACAATTTTAAATCACTCATGTATGCTTTCGCTCAATATTTAATACAATACGATTGAAACGAAAAAATTGCATGTTGTGTTTTTCCGAAAAATATTTCTGACATTGTTATGGACAGCTTTTCAAAGCTGACGCTTTTAAAATAACACGCTGTTTAGATAATTTTCGGCGATATGAAAATCGTTGCTTTTTTGGTCCTCACGTCTTGGCTCTATAGAATTTACGGAGCAATGAAGCAACAACTTTGCCGTAGATTTGTCGGCATGGTTACCGCGCATCCTTTATTTAAGACCTTCTCGAGATATGGGCGCCATTTTCGTAGGTAATATCGTGTATAAAGCCTCACGGAAAAGGTTTGAAAATTTCAAGAGATGAAATATGCCTGCATGCGTTTATATACATTATTATGAAACAAATCGAACAAGTTTTATTGCGTGTGACATACTTTTAACCGCTGATGCTCGATGTGTAGTTTAAACACACAATTTAAACATTTTCAATTTAAACTAATTGTTTAACTTATAGAATCGTTAAAAATAAAGTCAGAATTTTCAGTAGTTTATGAACGTTCACGAAATAATACGCTAACTTCTTATATGCGATTTAAATATGTATTAAATATTAAATGCAAATATATGTATTACACTGTTAAAAATAAAATGTTATCAGTTTTGCTCCCAAGATTTTTGTACAAAAAAATGTTAATTTTAATATTTTTTCATGTCTCAGAAAATCCACTGTCTTTAAATTAAAATTAACATTTTATTTTTAACAATATACATGTGCATATACATAATCAATTTCATAAATAAAATAATAATAGGCATATTAAGTAATTACATGCTTCTGACATATTCTTTAAAAATTAAAAATTATTCGCTCCATGTTTATATACATATATAAAAATTGTCTATGTCGTTATGAATGAAAGTTCCGCCTTGCAGACGCTTTTAGTTCAACATGAGATCATTAAGGGCTAAAAATATTTTATGCATCATATAGTGTACAATATGTATGTATATATTGTATGTATATGTATATATTGTATATATAATGCATAAAATATTTTTGGTCCTTATAACGATCTCGTGCCGAACTAACAGCATCTGCGAGGCGGAGCTTTCGTTCATAACGACAGAGGCAATTTTCTCGCTTCATTCATTATTAAAAGAACGCTTATTATTATAAAGACCGGACGGTCGACAGGAGCATCGTTCAATTACTTTGGTAGAATATACTTTCTTTTATACACATTCCTTTTTCAACTATCGACCGCGCCGGATGTACTTGTATAGTCATCTCGTATAACAAAGGAAGGAAATGCCAAGAACTAGAGGACGTTCGGCATAATAAAACTGCAGAACAATTTAGTTTCATTTGCCAACATTGCAAATCTGCATCGTAGCGAGAATTAATCAGTACGCTCGCGATCGGAAAAAGATTATCTCAACTAATGGGAACACCATTAATTGTTTAAATCCACGCTTCTTCTTTACGGCGTTTCTGCATTTTTTACACCTCCTCGTTTCAACTCGTTTTGCCGTAACGCCCATTTTATGCACCCTTTGTTCGCCATAATGAGCCTTTGTCGGGCGCTTAATATACGCGTATTTAACATGTACGAAGAAAACAGTCGCTTTGACGGGCAAAACGATTAAATACGATAATTATTTCATACTCATTAAATCTACAAAATTGTTTTTCGTAGATTAATAATTTTTCAAGACCGATTAATTTGACCGGATAACAATTAACCCTCCGTCGACAATGAAATTTTTTCATTCCTTCACAAACAGAGTCCTCAAACTTAATGCAGGCTTCTATGTTGTACCGGATTAGATAAAAATTTTTTAAATTCTCACATACTTGTAAAAGCTTTGACATCGAGTATTTTCTATCATAGAAATTAGATTTGTACTGTACTTATTATTTAATGATGTTTTATCTATCAGCATTTATAATAAAAAATCAACAGTGCTTTTAAAGTCCAACATCCCGGCGGAAGGATAATTAATCACCTTTATAGTTCGTGATCAAACGATTATCTTAATATACTGAGTAAAATGCAAATTATCGTTACAACGGCGACAGCTCATTGACGGTAAAATAATACTCTCGGGACAGCTTTTCGCCTCGTAAACTTACACTTGACTCGTAATGAGCGCATATATAACAAATATTATGTGCTTATAATGACTGCATGTGACACGATCTCGATTAGTTTATTTAATGACTCGAGTTATAAATAATTAATGTTACAAGTTTATATTCTATCAAGAACGATACTTGTCGGAAAAATATAGTCACAATGTATTTAAAGGAAGAACTGTGGAAAGTGAACCAGATACAAAAAGAAGGAAACATCTAAAATACAGTATTTATACTGTTATAGGTATATTTTAATTACCGCATCCATTTGACCAGGAATTGTTTTTTTGACATTAACCATTTCGTCGTAAATAATAAATTGGCTGGTGGATTGTTTATACTCACCTGAAAACAGATAAAACAAATTATTAGCTGTATAAATATGATAATGAATAAAATTTATATGTCATTAAAAAATTATGATATATTGTACATCATAGACTAACACAAATAAATAATTTTCCACAAAGACAAAATTCTTTAGACATGTATCAATTCAATTTCGAGTGGATGGAAAACATGTTACAAAATTACCTAATAATGCCGTCATTTTTCTCATGAACAACAAAAATTTCATTTATTATAAGAGTTAGAAGATTTATCTGTCTATTCAAAACATATATAAAGAGAAATGTTTTGCATTTGGTATGTGCTGATCGATTTTGCATTTATCAAAACAAAAATATCTTTCACTGGTTATGATTCATGATTTATAAACGGCTGCAAAAGCCCGAATGTAGAAAGCAGTGCTGACTTTAATTTACAAAGTACTTCCTCGAACCGACTGCAACTACCACGGAGGACGCGGAATGTGAAAAAAAAAAATTTCCCAACGCAAGCGGGAGATGTGTGCGTATGTACGTTTATCAGAATTAATGCATGACAGTTTTACAAAAGGATAAACGCGTAACGAGACAATTTGATCACAGATTTTACGAATGAAGGAGCGCCGACGACTTTTTTTTATAATTCATATGATAGGATAGGAGAGACGAGAAAGAAGAGTAAAACAGCTTTTGAGACGAGAGACAGGGAATGAGTAAAATTTAATTTCGGGAAGGGTTCCGACAAACTCAGAGACGGAGCAGAAATTCGCGCGTAGAAGAGAAACTAAAAGGTACCGATAAATGGAATTACTGCTCAGTATATCGAATGAGGAAATACAAAGAATCTGCGCGGGCTGAGACGATTAACGTATTCATTACACAAGCGAAATATGAAAAAATTAAAATAGTATCTTCATGAATATATATTTATTGGATGAGAAAAATGAAAACATTATTGAGATTCCATCTATCGCAATTTTAACATTTGCAATATTTGTGGAGAATCTCTCTCCAAACTGGATGATTATATACATATAAAGTATTATTATTATGTTGTCATTCGAAGAATTTGTCCAATATTCTATCAGAAAAGAATACTGAACCAATATTCTATCAGAAAAGAATACTGAAGTGTGGAATTTTATCGACCTCAATAGTAAATCGAAACATCGTTGAAAGACAGAAATAAGAATGTATGTATTTCTTTCTCTTGTCAAGTTTTATAAATTATTACATCTCGTAATAAGTAAGAAAAATAAAAATAACATAAAGGAAGGAGCTAAAAAAAGTGAAGAAATTTTTAAAAAATTAGGGAGCTTTCGCAATATAGTACAACATGCACACTGTTTCTTTCGTTATTTTATCGGAAGTGGCTCGCGAAAAAGAATCCCCCAGGAATTATGATTTAAAAGCGGACAAGAAGGATGAAGATACGGTCCGCTTCCTTGATTTACAACTTATAGTTTGTGGAAAAGTTAATTCACGCCAGTTTCGCGGATCAGTTTTAAAAAGTATCAAGAAAGTGGAATCATCGTTCTGCGTAGCATTTCATTGCTTTATTGCGTCGAACTGTGTCGCGGAAAACTGTAAAGTGAAAAGATATTGGATTTGTTCCTGATCGGTGCTGTTCGCGAGGCCATCGTTTTTTGGATGCTTTATCGACAGCAGTTTGACTTGGTGCCACGATTCGATTCAAATCAAATTTTTTTCTTTGCGATTTCGCACGAGTGGCTCCTATGTTCAAAAATGGAATAGTAATCATAAAAAAAATCATTTCCTTTATAATTCGATCGATTTCATCGAATTTTTATTGTGAAAATTGCAGAATTATCTTTGCCACATTAGTGCGACGATATTTACATATTCAGCGTTTACATTGCACTTTCACGGGAAAAGTAGAATGATAGATCGAATTTTAGGCAATGCGTAAAATTTAACAAACGAAACTATTAGCAGCAAAAACTCATTATCACAAAACACGAATATCTACTAAATTTCAAAATTAGTTCAAGGACTCTGCGCTGCGAAGAGACGCAAAATATATAAGAATTTAAGAATCCACAATTCTTAATGGATAATTTATAAATTTTGCCGGATGCAATGTTTTGCATTGTTATCTTGGAAAAACGAAAAAAAATTCAATTGTATAAGGATAAAACAAAACGAATTGAATGCATCGAATTCATTCGAAGCATCTAATGGATTTATTTGTACGTGAATGCATACACATTCACATGTAAATTGCATTATTATATTTATCGTGAATTGTAGATTGAATTTTTGCGATATTATTGTGCGATTTTATTCCTTTATTGCCTTTAATAAAATAATCAACGATGAAATATATTGTATATGTAAAAATAAATATAATTGAGAGATTAACTGTAATTATTAAAAAAATAATTTTTCTGAAAAAATTTGAAAATTCCAAATTTTTCCATCAGACGTCATTTAAAATATAGATGTTACGAGTTTGCGCTTAATGCATCGTCGGAACGCGAAATTTGCAAAAAAAACTTCGTACTCTTGTTGGAAGCACCACAAGCGCTTTTTGCGGACCACATAAATTCACATTTCGGGCAATAAATAACTTCTATAACCGTTTGCAGTTATATGTACCTAAACGCAGCATGACGCGGCAGTGCTATGACCCTAATTTTGTAACGATACCAGTTGATTTTATTACGCTACGATATAAAAACAGAACCGATCCTAAATTAAAAATTCCACATCAAACTAATACTGTTTCCAGTACAAATATTGTTTTATCAATGTTCGCTACTGGCTCAAATAATCAAACATCAAGAAAGAAATCGGAATCAAAGAAACAAGGATGATCTGTAAGCTATAAATTATGTTCGTAATTATGTTCGTAATGACGAATGAAAACTTGAATTATGTATAAGTATTTGAATCTCATCTGATAGTGCCATTAACGCTATTTTTAGAGAATGTCGGCTGCTGTATTATTCCAAAACTGCTATGCATAGTGTAATTCAGCTTCCCAGCGTGCTCAAGGAGAATTTTGAACGCGAATGTAAGTGGAGCGCGAAACGACAAATGGATTATAAATGAGGCTGATTCAAATGGACAGATGGACATTTTTATAGCTTCAGCTTTTTGAAGCGAAAGAAAAAACCAATTTAACAGTGAGATATTAATATTTTTCAAATCCCTATAAAGGATGTGCTTCAAATGGCAGTACCAAAGTAATTTTTACAATATTAAGTAGTAAATTTTCAATTCCACTTTGAAACATACTTCATTCCAACATATAATTTTATCTTCATTTGTAAAAAATGTCAAACAAACTAACACAATCATGATAATGAATAAGAATTTTTAGCGCGATTGTAAAATATAATTGTAAAATATAAACCCCGTGTCGAAGGGATGAACGAACGTATATTTCTTGAATTTAATAACCACACGCGGCAGTTCTCGCAGTGATTCAAACGCAACGTTCGCTCGTCGATCGCATAAGCACTGCAAAAAGCACTCGGTGCAATCTCAAATTTAATAATTTCATTTCGCAGCTCATCCTACGCGGAACAAATTGCCGCATGTCAATCGGGTTTGTTACGGCGCCAGATTAAATTTGACCGGGGAATGTCGCGCCACGTGCATGCGTTATTGTTGCATAAAATCGAGGTAAAACTCCATATTCATTTCCACGACGACGTGGTTGATCCCTTCTGAAATAGTCGCATCAAGAGGACATTCGTGTATATCGACGTGTACAGCAATTCGTGGACGTAACTCAGGTAAAGATCGGACAAAGTTGATAAAGTTGCTTCTACATAATTAATTCGCAAATCGCAAAACGTAAATATAAGTGACTTGGAACAATGCAGGTAACTTGGGACAGCATGAATGTTTTTGTTAAATTTAATCGTGGTATCTATCTATGAGTCTCTAAAGAAAGTTTAAATTTTAAATTTTCTTTTAAATTTTTAGTGACATTCATGGATGCCACAATTAAATTTAACAAAAGTACATCCCAAGTCACGTTTGTGGTGGTTTGCAAATGCAGACGCAGAATGAAGATTTGCGTTTGTTTTTTTCATTAAATGCAGTTGATTTTCATCTGTGTGTCTTGCGTCATTCTGCGTCAGCATTTGCGAATCACGTTTTGCGATTTGCGAGAGAATTATGTAGAACCCTTATAATTTCTCGCATCGTCGCATTTCACGTGCGTGATAGAAAAAAAGCATAATGGATCATATCATTGCAAAATTCGTGCATCTATGCAATTCGTTCATGATATCACGCAGAAAAATAAATAGAAAACGCGCGGTACGCTCAACGTTTTCGGGTGTTGCAGATAAACCGATTTATCATCAGCGAAATACGTTTTGTGTCGCGGAGATATTAAAGACGGAAGTTAATAGACGAAAGTGTATGTGACATCCTCACGAATAGCAATAGGAGACCAATTGCGTTCTCACATGAGAGTAAGATCGTTCGCGGCTCGCGATTAGATGTCGCGCAACGTTCGTAAAGCTCAAAGGCTCGTCGTCAGAGACCTGTCGCGTATGCAATTTCAAATCGAGCGACGCGTGTCGCACGGAGATGGAGAGCGTATATCGCTAATATCGTGTGCACACAATTCAATTCGCGTCATCGCGTCCTGTATAAGGCACGCTCACAGGCGAAAGGTAGAACAGCACTAATAGAAAGCAATAGAGCATACGATCGTTATCAGAAAGAAGTTCGAGTCGAAACGTCCAAGTGATCGTTATCGATGCCTCCTTTTACACTCACGGTTGTTGAAAATGTTTCGCAAAGCGACCCTTTGTTTGAAAATGTGATAGACTTTTTTTAGCCAGAGGCATTGAAATTCAGTTTTCCATTTTCTGGTTAATTTTGTAGTTTAGATTTAATCTCTCATGCCTATTTTTATCCATGTAGATTAACTTTAACTTCAGTCGAACTTAGTCTTCATGTTTTTTTAATTCTTAAAAGTAAAAAAAGATGAGGAATTAATGAAGATTAAAATTAAATTACATTGATAATTTAATAACATCATTAATCTGACATTGTGAACGTAAAAATAGTGCTTTCTAGCTATAATTAATCACTAAACTGATGGCTCTGTAGTGATAACTTTGAAAGTTTCTCATTGTAAAACCATTAGTTTAGTGAGTAACCATAGCTAGAAAAGCAGAATCTTTATATTATTATCAAGTTAGGTAAAACTATATATAATTAAAAAGAAAATGAGAAACTGAACTTTAGAAATGGAACTTCATGAAAACTACACGGTTACAACGTATGACGATGTAAGAACACAGAAAATTCATCGGCTTTCGTGATTCTTCGACCATTGAACAGATTAATCTTGATGTAATTTTCTGAATAATATACGTCTATTATATTAATTTTACTATTCAAAATATTATTTTACTCTGATGAGTATATTGTTTGAAATAATTTTAGCATGTATAATATTACGAGAAGCACAATGGCGCGCGCTCTCGTGTAACTCCGTATATTTCGAAATTCACTTGCGTGATACGGTGTGGAAATTAACTCGTGATCTCTGGCTATTTTACATAAAGTCAAGTTTTTACACATTCTAACAATAAAATGGATGAAAGTCATCAAAGAAAAGAATACAATGAACTTTCTGTTGACGCTCCGGCAATGTTTAACGGTATTTAACTTACGGTCGCGAAAGCACTGCGGAGGAAACGGTAAATTGCACTATTATGTCGTGAAAACGCTGAAGACAGATTTTGCGAATTTGAATTAATATGCTTATTTTATTGCAAGATAGACAGAAGGTAATGACGAGTTTGAATATAAAATGCAATGCTTCTTCTTTCATCAAATAAATATTATAAAGATATCGTTTTTCTTTGTCTTTTTCAATTTTCCTCTGCTACAAGATTCGATATAACGCCTCAGATTGTTTTAGCTTATATGCTAATGTGATCCTGTGACAGAGGCATCTACAATAAAACGCTCTTTCTTGTTATCGTCACTCTATTGTTTCGCACAGAGGACTTCCGGGAATTAAAGTTATCCGACGCTGGCCGTTATCATGAGCGCGTTCGAGAGTGATACATGTGCATTTCGACATCCACATAGCCGTATGTGTGATGTGACAGCGCTAGGTGCACAATAGGCTCGCGCTATGCAAATAGAATCAATTTGCTAGACCGAGGGTGTCACTTTGCGGGGCACGTTGTCTCTCTTTCTCTCTATCTTTCGTTCTCTTCTGGAAGCTTTCGAGTAGCCGCCCATTGTATCCTTAGTACGTTTTAGCCCGTGCTTCGTCGTCGGCAAAACAAGTTTACCGGACGATAGGGAAAGAGGAAGTCGCCACAGCGTGATTTAATATCGTAAAACAGGTCGTAACACCCCACAGAATCTCACTTTGGTTTTCACGAGGGGTAGGGGAACCCCTGCCGTGTTGTTTCCTTCGGGTCGCACCGTCGTCGAGCTGCAAAACTCGACTCTCCAAACAAAGCGTTCTCTCTCTCCCTCTCTC
>NW_012130069.1:13697-20697 GCF_000143395.1 Atta cephalotes | reverse complement strand
GTTTCGTACGGTAGGGACCGGACGCGCGTGTTCTTCGGTTCGGTCGCCGTACCGTTCCGTACGACGNNCAACAACACTACTCCTACCAACAACGTACTCTCTCTCCTCCTCTCTCTCTCTCTCTCTCTCTCTCTCTCCTCCCTCTCTCTCTTCTCTCCCCTTTCTCATCTCTCTTCCTCCCTAGGCTTGGTCACGTATCGACTACTATTGCATCTATATTGTGCACATCATGCGAACCCTCGAATACGCACATCGCATATTGTATACACCACATATGTATACCTACATAGATTATAGTAAAGATGCATAGGCGTAAACATTGAGAAAGCTATTTTATAGTTCAAACAACTCTCGAACATAAAACATATTCTATTCTCGTTATCGCGGTTATGATATAAGATAAAATTTGAAATATTTTCCTTATGCATTTTGAATAAAATGTTTTAATTATAAAATTAAATTGTACAAAATATTGTAAACTTTATTCTTTCCGTATCAAATATTTATTAACAGCTACATATCATCATGCGCTCAAAAATTTAACTTACTTTGAAAAAATATATTTCAAAATATATTCACCTGGAGATATATTGTATATACGCGTCAACACATAAATTTTCTACATTCGCACTTGCGGTATAATTGAAATGATGGTTTACTTAAGCTCTTTGTATTAAATATAATAGAAATGATAAAAGCTTGCATGTACAATCATAGAATGTATTTTTGCGAAATTAATTTGTAAATTCCCGTGGTACGTGTGGTGTTATAGAATTAAAAGAGCAATATAAATTAATCATTGGCTTAAAAAAAATTCTAACCATTATTAATATAGGCAGAAGCGGATTGCAATCTTTATTATTCTGCAATTTTTCAAATAATAGTAATGCCGACGCTTATGCATGTTCATGCATCTTGAACGTAGAAAACGGAACGGTCGCAGGATGAAATAACAGTCAATATTATAGCATAACATAAATTTCATTTCGATCAACGTGGGACTCGTACGATTCTTCCCCTCTTGATAGTTCAGTTTCCCCTCTTGATAGTTTATTCTTTTTCTGCGCGTCAATATATCTTTGGGATTCATAATCGTCCTCATCTCTTTACAGCACTTTTCTGATCTTGATTATGTTATTGACAAATACTACGTAGCAATAACTACATAACAATGCTGTGATCCGTGTAATTATGTACATTGGCATGAATGCTGTAAAATCGATAATTTACCGTGGAATGGCGGCATAATTTATATACGTTATTCCAACGTTAACGAGCCGGAATAATAAAGAGAGAATGCAAAGGAAAGGTAATAACAGTTTGTGCAATAAAGGGCATTTTGTTGGAATATATCTATAATTCAATTAAAAATCAATTGAAAACGTATGATTAACAAGCAATAACTTGTGATTCAATAATCATTATAATAAAGTAATACTTAAAGCAAATTCATTCTTTAAATCGGTAGAGAGGGAATTTTTGTATCTCAAATTGCATAACATCCGCTTCTTTATCATTGACAAATAGTATTTGGACATTGGAAAGTATAATATCGATTTATGTGTAATATTGCGGTACAATTTTGATTGAGGGCTTAGAACTCAAACAATCACACGACATATATTGTATCTGACATGATCTACACACTCCTTTAAAAAAAAAACATCCTACTTTCTCTCTTTTAATTCTTAATAAAAAAAGACATAATCTTCCACTACGAAACTTTTCATTGTGAAACAAATGGACAATATAAATTGGTGATTTGGCACGGCAGGTTCTATTTCCTATTTTCTGACATAGTTCCCTCGGATTATCGCCTCTTCCGCTCGCGTTGGAGTACTTTCTTTAAACAAAACTGCAATTCACATCCAACTGTTCAGACCTCTTATTTTTGCACTCATCAATTTTCATTCAGCATTGGAAAATTAATGCACAGACAGACAAAAATTATTCTCTAAATTCTTTTAGATTGGAAGAATCTAATTCTAAAGAATGGACAAAGAGTGACAAGTTGAGTCAGTTGAAAAAGATTGGCTCAATTATAAATCTTTAAGAGTAAGATTTTATTTTTTTGAATTAGACACTAAAGGTCCACTCCAAAGATTTTAGATAATATAAATAAATAATTATTACAATTATATTTCTTGAATGAATATATCTAATAAATTTTTACCCAACTCGTCTTATGATAATAATTTTACCGTTTCTACTTTCCTAACATATCGACGTACTTCTCTACAGCGTAGATTGTCAACCATTTAACACTATGATATCTGTAATTTTCTTGAAAAATATTTGAAGAATTCGAACACTCGGATTTATATTTAGACATGCAAAAAAGTGATCGTCGATAATGCAATATTATGATACATACTTTCTCATATCATCATTTCGTCGTCGCGAGCGTAGGAATTTTGCGACTTATATGTTCTTATATTTATGACCGCACTCAGCGTGTTTATGATAATCGTAAAATTTCTCCTGGGTATCCCCAGTGGCTTGTACGTTAATGTAAAAATAGTTGCACACGAAATGAACGCGATGGTGTAACGTTGCTTGCTCCGTACAAAATAATGCGGATCCCATGGCTGTGCTGACTAGAAGACACGCGGCATAAGGGAGCTTTTTAGCTCGTTGACTCCTATCCGAGGTTATTTCTCAACACGGTTCTTTCAGGAATTAATTCTTTCGCAAGAAGCGGCAGCTTACTCTTGGAATGATTATATATTTTGCATGTGCTCTATATATATATATATCATATGATAAGCGATTGTATTATATTACAAGTAAATTTACAAACTATTTACAAACTTCGATACTATTATTAAATAAAATATATATCTATAATACTTTTTCTTATAACATCCAAATTAAATTAAATACTAACTTAATATTACGCGCGGAGAAATTGAATACACGTGAATGAAATGTAAAAGGATTATCGGCAAAATACGTGAGGTGCAATTGCATGCGTTAGAACAGCTGTAGCTGGATCCCTTGACAATCTCACGTCAGTATCCGACAGACGGAGCAATTCATGGGGAATGAAAATAAAACAAGCTTAACGAACTGACCAGGCGATTGAGCTCTACGGACGCTGATCACTATTTGCATTTGAATACTCCGAAGGATAAGTATAATTGCTGATCAAATGTTTTCGTGTGATAAAAATATTTTTTACTTAACAATAAAGAGCTACGGTACAGTTAGCACATCGTTAATAGCTCGTAATTTTTAAACAAGAATCCAACTTTACTTTTCCGCTCGATAATTAAAACAGCCGAATATGATTCCAATGGGTTCTCTGGGCGAAAATTTTGAAAGGTTACGAAAATGAAACGATATCCTTTAGGATGATATGATTCCTGAGGGATCAGTGGATATGTCTCTAATCCAAGTCAAATGTGAACGCGTCGCACTACAATCGTCAGATGTGAGCGCTTTCGAGTATGAAACATTCCGTAATGAAATAACACGACCATCGATGATGCGATTAAAATACAGTCAATAATTTCAAAAAGGCAATTGCAAGAGGAATAGATTGAGAGAGTAGCGGATACAGGCTGATCGTGAGAGCGAAGAAAATAGCGAGGGGCGTCGAATTCGCTCTGACGCGCAATCGTGCCAGCGCCTATTCGCCCCGGAGAGGCGATGAAAAACAATTTCAATCTGGTGAAGTAGAAAGTTTCAGCAGAACGCTCCTCGCTACTTCCATCATCCTATTACTGACTTATTTTTCTCTCGTTTTCCTCGTCCTAGCACCACCATCGGTATACTTCACCCGCTCGTCCGCTCATTCGCATGCCTCCTCTCCTCCGATGTGCCATTTAATTCGACCTACTGCACAAACAATTCAAACATCGCAACTACACCAATATTAGAAAGACACGGCACATCAGGGGGCAGGAAATGTGCCAGAAGAGAACCGGAAAGTGAGAAAAAACTCGAGGAAGACGAGACTGGGCGCGGCGCGAAAATTAAATTAATGGTGAAATTTTCTTGTAAAATATATAATGAATAAATATTATCGGAGATTCCGCTGGAAAAAAGCAACGTAGCGCATGAAAATATGTGAGCTCGTCGATGTTATATAAAATAACTATCAATTAGTTTTTTTTTATTTTTACTCTTTCGCCAGAGAGAGTAAGAATTTTCTTATCATTCCACTTCATCGCGAGAAAAAGAAAGACTACACACCACAGACTTCTATATATCTACTAACTCCCTTATTTATCATACCTAAAAATTATCTCCAAATCGATATATTATATACATATAACATAAAGAGTCATGCAATGTCAATGTAACAGTACATATGTTTGACATATTGGATGTACCTACACACAGAAAAATATCATTCTTGTTAAAAACATGATTATGAAATTTACTTTTTTTTTCTTAAGTAACAATCTTTAACAAAGAATATTTTCTTGATAATAACCTTAAAATATATTTATTATAATTTACATAATAATGTTTTAGAAAAATATTATTATGTACGCAAAAATTTTTATTTTCTTTTCAAGAATATTAGAAAAAAGTAACTGTATATAATAAGCCAATTGAATTTGTTTTAATTTAATAACCTTGATTGAAGTATTATTAAAGTTACTAGGATTCAAAATATATTTTAATTAGATTTGATATTTTTAATGAATTTATGATAACTATAGATTTGTGTATACATAAACTTTTGAAATATTTAAAACAAGTAATTATAATTTGCGTACAGCATGTAATATGATTATGTGTGTATAATTTATACAATTAAACATTAATTCCCTTAACAACGCGCATATGTATAAATTCAACATATATTTTTGAGAATAATGTATTTAGGTAAGTTATTGTATTACATAGAAGTCTATGAACTACACTGTCACACATTCATGGTTGATAACACCGATATTTTCACGCGAGGCATCGTATACTTGTACCGCAAGTATCAATCTTCTGCAAATTACTGTTGTCCGAGGCAACAACCGCGTGCACAGAATCAATTCTTTTGGACAAGGTTCAAATCGTTTCACTGCAAACACCGTGCAATCAATAAAGCGTCAAGCCCGTTGAATGCAATACCGCATAAGAATGTCTATGTCTTTATTATTCTATTATAAGCTATATGCATATGGACATTATATTAATATATATTATATTTATCCATGAATATCAAAAGAGTAATTCGTGATAACATAAAAAAATCTTTCGATATCTTGTGCGATAAACTGCCTATTCAAATATATACCTTATTCAATACATTAATCGATAAGCATAACAAAGGAATTTAATACGATATTATGCTTTAGTTATTTCTACTATTCATACTATTAATATAAACATTCATAATTTCATTCGAATAGCTATTAAATGTACGATGATATATTAAAGAATATAATTAAATGAGAAGAATATTTTACGAACAATCTTCCATTTACTGTCTTATTTGCTTTTATATAAATCTAATTAAATAAAATAATTCACAACTGGATTTTAAATATTAGTTAATGATTAAACCTTACAGTGTTTATTCAGAAAGACTTTTCCATCCGCGAGCAATGCACTCGTAAAAGCATCGCGCTTCCGTGAGTCGTGACAGTATCGTTATCAGCGAAAGGCGTTACAGCGATATGACTTCGCGTAAACGAGATGCCTCTCTCGGTAAGAGCAACGCGGCAAACGCCCGTAATCCAATTTCACCCCTACATACATCGTCGGAGACGCAGCTGGAAAAATTGCGAGCGCGCGCATCTCACCGGGCGCATTAATGCCAAGCCTTTGTGTCGGAGCTTATGTCAATGTTGATTTTTCAGCCGATTGTACGCGAAACTGCAACTGTCGCCAACTAACGTCTGATGGCCTGGGATACCCGCTACGAAAATTTAGTCGATATTAGGGGAGCAAGATGGAAGCAATTATGAAATCGCGATAAATCAAAAAGGCCGAAGCTTTCGGTCACATGTTTACTTTAATTTTGTTAGTTAACAACATCATTAATAATCGAAATATCTTTAGAGGAATCTCTGGCGAGGAATAAATTTGCAACCGTTATATATACTAGAGTCTAAAGATTTTCCAATAAACGCTTACGCTCTTGCTTGTCCTCTCCCCCCCCCCTCCTCCCCTCTCCCTCTCTTCCCCCCCCCCCTCTCTCTTTCTGTACGAAGCTTCTTCCCAATTATTTACCGTATGAAGACAAGAACGGCTGATGTTCTGAATTTAGCCTTATTTATTTCATATCATTTCGCCGGCGCGTTCGTACCATAAGAGCCATGCACTACTTTCGAAACCGATGTCGTGATATTCATATATATGATACGATTCAATCTTTATCAAAAGTACAGAAATTGATGTTGTAATAAAATATAGCGACCAGCATCGATCGAGCTAACTAGGCCATACCCCACTGTACATAGAAAAACGACAAAGAAATGTTTTATCACCAGCGAAATTGCTCGCCTGCTTTTTTGTTCGCTGTGCGTTAATAAAGTAGCAACACTAATGCACATCCATCCTATTACATACTAGCTGTACTACTAAAAAATTACCGATAAACTTAGAACACCCTGTACAAAGATAACGAGATAAAGTTTACTAGAGCGTCTAGCATCAAACTTCGCGGAAGTAAACACGACAAGCGCTTACGCCTAACGTTGTTCTCAAAGATTTCAAGACGAAACCTGAGAAAATAGATACAGATTAAACGAGAGCTAAATAATACGAGACATATGGAAAAATAAAAGAATATTAAAGAAAGAAAAATAAATCAAATTAAGAAGATTTTTTTCATTGCGACATAGCGACTAATATTATCGTGGAGACCAAGTGATCATTAGCATCATATAAGATGTAACTATATGTATATAGGCATATAAATTTTTAGGCATATAAATGTTTATAAACGCATTCTCGTGACTCGCTATTCGAGAAATCGCTACTGAAAGATTCTTCAGTATAAAAATTAGATATACAGTGAGTGCAAAAAATATTTGTACGGAGAAAA
>NW_012130069.1:0-13677 GCF_000143395.1 Atta cephalotes | reverse complement strand
CTAATTTGACGTTGATTCGACGTTTAATTAACGATCATTTCTTGTTGGATAAGTAACCATTTGTTCATAAAGAATAAAATATACTATATATATCATTTGAAAAATAAACAAAAATTAAAAATTGTATTGTTTAAAAGTCTCAAAAAATTCATACAGATGAGAAATTTAGCTTCTAAAATCAGAAATATATGCGAAGCTCGTTTGTTTATATTAGAACAGAATGTATTCATTTAATAAAATTATTAATTAATGTTTATTTTCTAACAAATAAGACTTTTTTATAACAAATTTCCTTATACGAATACTTTTTGTTTTCGCTGTATGTTTTCTCATATATATAGAGATCTTCAAATAAGAGATCGGCCACTGAATAAATGACTTCTGATTGATCCGTCATATTTTTCAGGACTTACTTAAGATAGAACGAGATAGATGCATAAGATAGAAGAGGATATTTCATCCTATTTTATGCATAATCTATCTCATTCTTATAATATGTACATTCTTAAAATAGATCTTGAAAAATATGGCCGACTAATGTATGATGTCCAATCTCTTACTTAATCTCCATATCTATCCAATGTTTATCAGTTCTTCTGATTGTTAAAGAAGACGATAATGTGTCGATGATAATTTCCTACATTTTGTACATTCGTTGAATGTACTCTCGAATAAATCCCTTTAAATATTTTACTGTCGTCGAGAAGCATTGCAATAACATCGTCTCGAGTTACGTCGTTCACCAAGTGATATGTCAAATTTTAATGAATAATCGAGTGATAAAACAAGGAGAGAAAGGGAGCACAATTAATATACGCGGAAAGGCAAATGTCGACGAATCGTAATAATGACGCGCCGGGGACAATATTTGCATTTCGTATCGCCGGAAATGATTCAACTGTTCCTCGAAGGAAAAGTGGTCGAGACAAAGCGAGACGGATTAGTTGCAGTGAGGCAAACATGTTATAGAAGTCAAGCGTGGTCTCATAAATCACATCTACAGATATAACATATATGTATATATGTTCTCGACCTTCCGTGATCTACGCGTATACGCGCACAATGCATTATGCGTGCATGAAAGATCCCGAAGTAAGCATGATAACGGAAGTTATACTTGTTTGAATTTCATCTTTTTTTTATGCGTACATCTCTAAAGTGAAATTGTTTCAAGATGTAATGTTGCGACACACAAAACAATTTGACTTTCGTTACATGAATGACAGAATAGCTATGTAGCGGATGTCTTGCGTTCGTACAACACAAAAATAAATATTAAAAGGCCACGAAATATTCAACGTATTAAAAAATAAATATTTTTCATTTTTTGTGTTTTAAATTTCGATAAATGAATTCTTATCGCTACTTTGTTTTGTAAACTTAACATCCAAGATTGGTCAGAAAAATTCCAGTGAATGAAAGAAATCACAATAAATTTCGGACTTTATTGTCCCGAGCTTTATCTAAATAAACTAACAAAAACTAACAAAAATTATAAATATTACTAATATGTAATACTAAAAAAGTATATTTATATACTTTATGCAAAAAGATATTTTTGTTTTAATTAATAATTCACGTTAATCACAATAGTTTTTTAAAGAAAATTTAAAGAAAAACGAAACGAATCAATAGCAATAAAATATTTTATAATAAAATATTTTTTAATTCAAATTAATATATAAAACACATACATTTTTAAAACAAAAACTTTAAAAATCTTACTAGATGATATTAAATGTTGTATTAATTTTTAATTTCATAAAAAAAATACAATAGCAAACAAAATTAAAAATTTTCATCATAGATCTAGTTCACGTTTACCATTCAATACTTTATGAAAAACTAATTTATTTCCAATCTATTACATTCCATTTTGGATAAAGATTAAATTGGAAAACACTTTTAATTGATGTTAAATTAGAACAACAATATTCGAATACTGAATTAGAATATCAATAACAAAATTTTTTATTTGTTTTATTACTTTTAATAAAGAAACACCAGTTTTTGCCGATTTTTTTCTGAATAATATCGGTTTTTACCAGTGGCTTGAATTTAATAAAAAAATATAGAATTGCCAAAAAAAAATTCTCTATTATATTAATTCTGTTTAATAATGATTAATTAAGAGAATGTTTTAGAATAGAAATATTGTATCACTCAAATTTGTTTTGGCGAAAGAGAATCTGCTTTAATCTGATTAAAGAATACATCTATCTTTTTAAACTGTATTCAATCTTCAATCTTATTCAATTCTTTAAGACAGTTTAAACATTGATTGAATGTTATATTTATACATAATTATTAAATCTATTACTTAAATAGATTCATAATATATCTTTATATTTTACAGAAAAAATATTTATAAGAATTAATTTATATTATTATTACTTCAATATTTTTATTTAAAGGGAAAGTAAAATTGTATGACTTAATATATATAAAGCAAGAATTTTTTTTTCTAATTTTCAAATTTAGTTCCTCCAAGTCATAAAAATTTTGTCTGAAACATTTTTCCGTATCTTCCATTTTTCGAGATTTGGCTATTCCTTTAAAATAAAATAGGACACCCTATATATATTTTATACATACAATACATATAATGCTTGTGAGAACATTCTGTACAACGTCACTTCCGTCTCCATATCCTGCAGAAGTACTTCGTGCTAATGGAGATAGAACCGCCACGCGATATAATCGTAACAGATGACAAAGGGAAGACTGGATGCTCTTGCTGTCCTACCTAACGTTTCTTGATCCATCCGCCGGGAATACAAGAACCGAATCAAGCTATTTCGGCGACATATACCGTGATAATCGTATATTTCAACTGAAGAATGATAAAAATTGTGTATCTCATGTACGGACAATTTTAAATATTCTCCAGTATATATAATTTAAGTTCAGGTAATCAGATAAATTCGATTGCATATATTTAAATGTTCAGTCGTTATTTAAGTTCAATCGTTATTGAGATCCAAAATAATTTCATCTCCTGTAACTCGGCGTAAAAGAATATAGCTGGTGCTCTTATCGCCGAAATGTACTATATCTCCTGATTGTGCAAATTTTTACCTCAACCAAGATTCAAATTATTTACAACTTTCTATTTATTGGCATCAATAATATGATTAAATTCTTTCTATTGATTTAATTTATGATATATTACTATCCATTTCGGTGCATAATTACATTTTAAGACTGAAAATAATTTCAGCGCACAGATTGTAAAATTGATTGCGCATATAAATTCACACTAAAAAATTATTTAAACACTAAACTCCAAGTAGCATTATAATATAAGACTTTCGTTACTCAAAGAGTTTATATTTTCATTACGATAAAACTTATTTGATGAAACGATTACACGTTAAAAAATATTAACAACAGACAGAAATACATATTAATATTCGTCCTACTAATTTGGTGTTCCCAAAGCCAACAATCCCAAGTGATTTTCCGATCGAACTGTGCCATAATTCCGCCCTACGGGAATATATATATGCTCGTATACCGATCGTGCCATTGATCGGCCGCCGACGTCCTCGTTACGTCAATTATTATCGAGCATACGAATTACCGGAAGGGCCGCTGTGAGCACCGCTTTCCAGGCTAATTTCCCGTTGGAGTATAGTCCGCGTCATCTCTCTTGTCGAATCTCACCATGGCCATTCCAATCCATCTACCGCACGAGAGGACAAATACACGCGAACGCGCAACTATACTATAGGGATGATTTCGGACGAGGATTTTACACTTCAAAAATTCTCGAGTTTCCACACTCGAGAGTGAAGCGAGGCGAAGCTAGGCTAAACTAAGCTAGACTAGGAAAAAGAGTCCCTGACATTGTCGAGAATACTCGAGAGGGTTGAAGTTTAGTTACAAACTTGGCGAAGAAAACTCATGGCTTAAATCTCGAGACCAGGCCGACAGCATCGAGATTCGTCTGCATGTGCCGCATCATCATGCGTGGAATATATTCTGCTGTGAAAGAGAGACAAGGTCTAGTATAAATATGATACAACGCGCCGCGATCATAAGCTTGCGGTCGAATAAGACGGCAGCGTAAGCGTGAGGGATGCTGCGCGAGATGCCTCCATATATTTCACGCGGAATATAAAGTTTTATTCGCGTTGCAATTTTCCGGGCGGACTTCGCCGCAGGAGGCGAGCGGAGTGATTGAACGCGCGTTACGTATACGCAAAATAGAGATCACAAGGAGCTACCTGCATCTACGAAAGAAGCATTCTATCTGTCATCCTTATCACGCCGCGTCGGTCGTATTCCCTTCTGCTGCTTTATTCTTCACTGTTACATCTCGCATTTTGGTGTCTTGGTGTCTTTCTCCCACGCAAGATCAAGAGGAAAAACATATGCATATCTTCCTCCCCTCTTATCTCGTTTCGTCTCGTCTCGTCTCGTCTCAACGCAACGTAATGTCGCGTGTATCCACGTGTATCGCGAATTCGCATAGAATTGAAATTGAGAAGAAATGAAATTTTCCGCCGGCACGGTGGATCGTGCATGCAAATACCTACAGACTCCTTCGTTACTCGCGGACGTGTGAAATCGCACGTCTTTCGGCTTTGTATTCTAGAGAGAGTCTCGACTTGGATCGAGAGCTGCGAACTTTCTGGAGAATCAATGATTATTGCAGCCGTACGTTGCAAACGTAACACGCATAGAAAATATAAAAAAAATTACAATTCACACATTGAGAAAAAAAGATTGTTGTTTCAAAAAAATATTAGTTGATTCAATTAAATGTAGCGGTCACGGACTGTCAAGTAAATATTTGTTAATTCAAATAATATGTTTTAAATTACAAGATTTTGTTGATCTAAATATATAAATATTTAAACTAAATAATCATTATAATAATCACAGAAATCTGAACGCATTTAGGTTAACAACTTTTTTTCAGTACATTCAAGGATGAATTAGGCTCCGCATGAATAGTTACGGGAAAAGCGTTAAGTGGCATATCCTTGCGCCATTCAACTCTGCCTGACATAGTTCTTTTCTTTATAATCAAACATCTCAATTTTTTCGTCGCCGTAGCATCTCACGGTGCTCGTAAGCCGCCCAATCATAAATGCATCTAGCACTATGAAGGACACTTTGTTTCGTTCCGTTCCGCGCCTTTCAGCTACAATTTAATTTCAACGGTAACTTTGTTTGACTGCCTGTACCGTTTAACCCCTCTTAATCATCTAACCTTCTGCTTGAGCCGACGCTATCCGATAACAGCGCAGCTATCTTGCTCGGAAAACGCTTAAATGACAAATTGTATTATCATTACGATGGGGTGGAAGAAATGTGCGCGCGCCAAAGAAATGCAGTTTCTCTTCTGAGCTTGAAGGAACGACTATTCTAAAGGTTTTTCGATATTATCGTATCACGATTATCACCGTATTCTGATTTGCATTATCGGTTTTCTTGATAAGTATAAAACGCGATTAAATCATTTGAGACAAGGCAATCGGCTGAGATAATGATAACTTCGAACAGTTATGAAAAAGGAGATTATACGCTCTCCCTTATAAGAGTAGAATATTTGTATATGCATTAAACACTATGCTTGTTACGTTCATAAGAAAGTATATAAAAATATGATCTGATTAGTTAGTCTTAAGTTTTATTCAAATTTCCATTTTTATCACCATACACAACATTTCATTAGTAATCTATTTAAAATCTCAAATTACAGAGAGAATCTTTCATTACTGTTTTTTTCTTTCTTTACTTTTCTTACTTTCATTATTCACTTATATTTACTATTAAACAGCAAGATTTACTTTAGTATAAGATTTACTTTAATATATTTCATCAGAAACGAAAGTGAGGAAAAGTAAAGAAACGAAACTGTATTCTTGTAGTCAATATTTCAAGTGGATTAATTTTAACAATAATTTATGTAAAATTTATTCTACCAAGAACTTCAAACAGAGATAACAGAAATTCGCAAGAAATAATAGGCTTCAAATTAATGATTCATTCTGAAATAAGAAACAAATGGTCTGAGATTATTTTAATTAAAAAGTCTAATTATTAGTATACCTATATATATCTATATATCTTTCTTCTCCGGAACCATGGACGACAAGCGAAATAGAAAAAAGTAATGCGGCCTAATTATTATGTGGCTAGCGTCGCCGAAATTCATAATTTAGCTAGCGATTGCAAGGTTGGAACACGTACGATAAACTGGGCCAGTGAAGTCAACAATGAATAATCGGGACACGAGGAGAATGAAATTAAAAAGGCTCATGGCGAAGTGTATCGGGAGCATTTTATCGCGCGCTGCCGAAAATTACGATGGCGCGAAAACGTGCAGAGCTCATGTATATACATATACATTCATGTCTATATATGTGCACATGAAGCTGCTCGAGTTTCGAAACATTAACTGTGCTGGCTGGGCACGCAATATCGAGACTTGCACGAGCTTCGAGCTTCGACTTACACCACACGCCCGTTCTACAATCTACTCAAGCATCGCGGAAGGCGCGATGGGGTAATCGTGTCGTGTCTCGCCGATTTTGCCGCGAAACATCAAATTATTATCGCCTAAGACGCAATGAATATTTTAATTGGCAATAGATTAAAATTCTCCAGCGCGATCTCGCGCACGATATTATGGTTACTCCACTATCGACTGACGTTCCACACGACATTCTTAGATTGAATGCGAGATACGTAATATACTTGCGTTACGATATAAATTTAACTTGGGTGAAACATGAAGAATCGTTCCAATATAAATTAGCCGAGCAATGTACGACAATATTTTACAGAATTACTGTCACGAAAGTCAATGATTTAATATTTTTGTTTAAAGCGGTGATGATATATTCTAAAAATGTATAATAATAATAGATAAAATATATTTCTCTAATTACATATAAAATTGATTTATCCTTTTCCTTATAAAATTAATATGGCAACATACCAGAATCAATTATATCGTCAGCATCCATAACTATCACGCCGAAATTTGACATTGTTCTAAAATTGAATAGGCGCACGCGCAAATACACACTTAGATTAGTTAATTTACCAACGGTTATAAACCTGGGTCATTATGCGTATGCAATTTTAGAGTCTATTGCCACAATTACAGTAGCATTAACGCACCAGATTGACTTCCCCGATAATCATAACGAGAGTTCGTCGAAATGTTGATGTCACGACAGAAGGCGCACGTATGAATTTTGTACTTGAATTATAACAAACTATCTGCAAGAAATTTATTAAAAAGGAAAATAAAAAAAAGCACTGATAGACGGACGTTTTTATGAGATTTTATTCCACTGTAAGAGAATTCGTTGTAATTTTATATCATGGAATATTATATTCATCGGGAAGAGAAATCGATGTCAAGTATTCTCATATTAACAGTTAAAAATTAAGGCTATCGAGTTGAAAATGAAATTGAGTATACAATATTTTGTTTGGAGAATACCAAAAGCTGGATGGATTGGTTTCCAAAAATTTATACGAATTTACTGTGCTAACAGAAAAAACATACGACCAATCGGTATCACGGTAGGCTGATTTTTTGATAATAAACGTGCGCTCCTATACCGACATATATATACAAACAAACATCGTACATGTTTTATTTCAAATAGTGCATTCTACTAGTTACTGCGTGTTCCCATGATAACGAATGGCAGGACATTCGTCGAGCTGACAATCACTGTTAGAACCTAGACTAACTCATAATTGACACCGGCTCGTTTACACGCCACGAATGTGCGTGTCATAAAGAATGATGACGTCGAACCGCTTGTTCATGGGCCTTGATGACGTTGCCACTACTTTCGGCAACCCTAAAATTTAGGTAAACTGCTGCGATGACGCAAAAAATTTTTTCCATTTTTATCGCGCCAGAGACATGGATCGTTGACATAGAATTGCCAACATGCATTAATTAAAATTAGTTTTATTCGTACAATTGATTCCTCGATTTTTAGCGGCAAGGTCAAACGAAGTTCAAACGAGCTAATTATGCGAGAATAAAAGACAGTTCTGATTTTATAAAAAATATGGATCTATTATAATATAGAACAAAAATTAAAAGAACTTTCGGAAAACTGTTATATTTCCAAACTTCGTTTCGATTAGCAATTTGCGCAAGGACAATTGTTAAATAAATAACGTGTAATTGTTTGAAATAATACGTTTTCAAAACAATGAGTAATCATAATGGAATTTACATTATCTTATTCGTTTAATAGCTTTTGCAGCATGTAACGGAATATTATATACAGGATCATACTTTAATTAATTGTAAAATTTTCATATAAATAAACAAACAATTTTATCAAGAGAATCATATATGATAGTAGAGAGGTATAATGGAATAATACCGATATTTTTTATAAAATAGTTAGCAGAAGTATTGATTGCACTTCTAACTTTTGCGTTGTTAAATTCAAAATATTAACGTTCGCAGAATCGTCCTTTTTCTTATAAAATTGCAACGCATTGAAATATTGAAAAACGTAATCAGTTCCAAGTATAAAAATGGAATAACACCTGATTTGTAATAAAGAAACTTACATTTTACTGTACTTACATTATACTGATAACTTGGCGAAACTATTCAAGAACTCTTTGCATTCATTGTTCGATTCATCATCAACTTTTAACGAATAGATCTCATAAAAATTTTAGAGTGAAAGTTTTCGCGTAAATTTTTCACTCCTAACGGACAAGAACGGACGGAGTTTCTGTTTGAAATCATTTAAATGAGATTTCAAGAAATATTCCATCTCGACGAAACTTTCCCTTACAAACGCCGCCAGTAGTCTCGCACTATCATGTCAACGCGATGGACGGCGATTTCGACGTGCTTGACAAGATCATCGCCCGTCGTTTCCGCGTAATATCTATTAACCTGTCGCATCGTGATAAACTCCTCTACATCTTTATTAAATCGAATTAACAATCACGGCATTAAATCAATTCATTCGCGATAAATTTAATTTAACTGAATATCGTTTCTGTAAAGTTCGAACATATCCATAAATCTATTTATTTATTTTAATCAAATCATAGACATTGATCATAATTTACTAAAACCGAGAGAATGATTTATTAATACGTTTACTTAAAACAATGAGAATGTTACAAGATTTAATTTGATGATTAATCAACGATTTGATAAAAGTTGTCATGACAAAAAATTGATCAAACTGCGCGAAAATGAAATTTTTATTTCATATTTCAGTACAAAAGAATATGTTCAACATAATCAAATAAAAATCACATAATTATTAGACATTGAACATATCTTTTACTGAAATATGAAATTAAAATTTTATTTCAGATTCTGCTAAACGTTAATTATTACGTCATAATTGTACACGATAGAGATGAATGTGTTTGCCCCATTTCGATCGTGATCGAGAAGTTGTACATTGAGAAAAAATAAACTAAATTTGAATAAATATTTATTTAAATATAGTACCAACTAAACATTTATTTAAAGTAAATAAATATTTATTTAATAAAAAAATAATTGTTAAATCAAATTAATAGTTCTTCTTATACCACCAAATAAATATATCCTTATATTTAGTAAATATTTATTTAATACTATTCAAATAAATAATTTATAAAAATTTAGAATATTTTTTTTCGATATAAACTTCTCTCGCGAAGAGCTTCATATTAACCGAGTATAAATCGATAAATTTATTTTACGGACCTTTTCCCATCTTTATTTCCAACTCACGTAGAAAACCTACCGACCCAGTCTCCCTAGCAGAAATCTACCTATTTTCATTTCTACCCATTCCCCTAGCTATCTCTCCACCACACATACGTTCACAATGATGTTTCCCTCTGTCCCTTCCATCTCTTCTTATTGCATTAGCTGGTCGATGGCGCATTCAATGGGGTACACGCGTACACTGCATACATGCATATACGCATATATCTAATGTTCGCAATGGTGACTCATAGACCGAGAGTCCACTTTGTTCTATTGGTCCCTCGCATGTTCCATTCTCCCTTATTGGCGGCTATCTATTAGGGCATGTGTCCGAGATATAATAGAAACTCTCGCGCTGAATTTGAATTTGGCAGTATCGTGGATAATGATAGATTTAGAAAAGAAAAAGCTTGGTCCGTTTGAGTTTTGAATAATAATTGTATTAAGAACAGTTGTGCCAAAGTAATCGCTTGGAGCAATTCTCGTGAAGTTAATCTTCACTCCCTGTATTCGTGTTACAGTTATAATTGAAAGGGGATTGCAAATTACTAGACTGGACTCACTTAACTCGAACTGTTTGTGCAACCGGACTGTAAAGCAAAATATAACGTAACATTTAATAACATGGAATATTTGGCTTTTGTTGCATTAATGATGCATCGCTCGTATTATCTGCCATGTACAGGCGACGAAGATTCACGAAAACAATACTTGATTTATGTTAATGGAAAGAACCGAAGAAAACAACATCTAGAAAATAAAACATGTCACGGCTAAAACATGTCGAGGAAAAAAATTGCATTCGTGTTGTCGTCAGGAGCATCTCGTCGGAGAATGCGGACCATGGGAAAGTCAACCCCCACGATTATATCCCTGACGAATGAATTTTCCACGCGCCATATATTTTTCTGCCAGATGTCTCGAATACGCATCGTGTTGGACACATACCTGATTTTCCTCGTCGTTGGGAAGCAACGCGAGCGACAAGAGAATATCAGAACAATATGTTTCCACAGATCAGTAATAAAAGATTACAAGATTATCGTAATAAAATCTGACAAAATAGAATTCGATAAAACTATTTAGTAACTGAAATCAAATCTACAATTGGATGGATTTAATGTTTCATAAAGAATAAACGAATTTTAATCCTTGCTCTCATTATCGATCTTCCGAAAGAAGAATAAAAATAGAAGGATAAAAATAGAAAAAATGAAGGGTGAACATGCGCTTATGATTATTTTAAAAGGCAAATCACGAGATTGCAATGATAGAAATCTATTCCGATGCAAACGTAGTTTCAAACTAGCGCGACAAATGTTTTTTGCGTTTTTGAATTTCAAATTGACGAACCGGCCATGGATGACGATGGACTTGAGTTTGCGAAGTCTTGCTGCGGACATTTCCCAACGTGTCGTACAATATTATCAGAATAATAAAACTTCCTGGTTCTCGAGAATGGAACTAGAAACTTAAATTGGGGAAGCCATTTCTTTTGTTCATTATATCAAGAATTATCATGGAAGAAATTACAATTTTTTAAAACCTACATCAGAGAAAAAAAAAGAGAAAAAGGCAGAAAAAATGTTTGCAGACGTATTTACGATATATTTCCATAATGTTAAAAATGTTAAAAGACGAAAGAATTTATAAAACAAACATAAAACTCATCACATATGTTTGTATACTTTGGAAATCTCGTGTATGTGTACCGTCTATCCACAAAAGTAAATTATAAACTTATTCTTAACATAATAGTTTTCATCGCAAATTCAACACCGCGTTGCAGCTTGGAATTTTCTTGTCTCGAGATAATTGCATGTACAACCTTGGGAATATCTAACAGCTATGCAAAATGACGCATCATTCTGAGAATTTCTGCTACAGCATCATGATACTTTCTTTTTCCTCAACGCTGAATTAATAAAAAGGAATGATCGAATAACAATCCAGTCGATAAGAATTTCATTCTTGGTGAAAGGCATGAGAAAGAAAGAAAAGAAAAATGTAGAAGTTAATTAAAGTGCTCAAACTTTTTCGCTAAAAATATGGTATGCCGGTAGAAATTTCTAAGAATATCTCAGCGAAATATACGTTCCTTAACTGAGAAATATCGATATCCTTAGAATGGCTTAGAAGATAAGCAATGTTTAATTATTCTATGATTTTAGAAGAATAAATATTCTGTGTAGTTATATTGGGTCATCCGGAAAGTTCGTGCCGCAAAAGATTTAAATATAATAAATGAAATTAAAAATTTAAATAAATTAAAAATTTAAATCTTCTGCGTTTCCATTTTCCTTCCAAATCGGCACGAATTTTTCGGACAACCCAATACAACATCATACATAACATCCTCTTTCTTTCATTCGCAAAAAAAGATATCGTTTCCTCTTTCAGTTCCTCAAGTCTCAGGTTGCCATAAGTGAAACTGTTTCAACAAGCACGTACATACACACATACACACGATCAAGTAGTCTGTTCTCCGTCAACGCACGAGCGAGACACGCGAAAAGACGGCCTTCAGGTCACACCCGTTGCATATGGGATTTATTTTTAGACGCCATTAAAAGGCCCTGGCTAGATATCCTGGTCATGTAACACGCCAAGAACTCGTTTCAGGCGCAATGCGCGCACAACTCGACCCGTACAAATAAATTATTATACTGTACACTTGGTGTACCGCTCGTTGTGTCGTCAGCTGCGCCTAAACGAGAAAAAAAACAGTTCTTTCTTCGGATAATATACTTATAAACACTATAATCAACCAAACGCGTCTCTTTCAGCAAGAAGCGTCAGAACTCATTCAGATCTGGAAAGGTCTTCCAAGGACGAATATCATCTGTGAATCGAGATCTCGAAGAGATCGAATGCGGGATACGTTATGCGAGAAATCTATTTCCGCGTGACTTGAGGTACGCGCAGTAAAATCGAAAACGAGCTTGTCTTGTGCTCGTTCGTACGCTCACAGCAGTTGTATTTATCTCAATCGGTTTCGCGCTTTCAATATCAGCCATCCACGAATGCGCCCGAACGTTCCGCGCAGTTTCATTCGGATTTAGCAATTTCCTGCGATTTCCTTTTATTTCAATCAAAACATCGGAAAATTCCAGCTGCACCGTACATGAGCCAGATGCAATGAAAGACCACGCGCGTAAAGAATTATTTAGCGAGTTAAATGCCTGGCAACGATCGTTCGTTGATTGCACGCGATACGTCTACAGATTTATCAATGAGCTTATGCGTATCGCGCTAATGGGAAACGTCGCACGAGTCCCATTATAAATGCGAATCATAAATTAGGTAGGATTTTTGCAAGTTTATTTCGGTATCAGGTATGAAAATAGCATTGAGAGAAAAATATCAAAGTTGCAAATGTTACAACGTTTTTTTCGATATTTATCAATCATGAAAAAATTTGATTGTGATGACGAAGTATGCATTTCTGTGAAATATATCTTATTAATTATAAAAATTAAAGAGATGGCTTATTTGCTAGGAACAAAATTTTATTTTATCATATTAACAATTTATTTCAGTGAAATATATTCTTCATAAATAAATCTTTAAATATTTTTTTCTTAATATATGCAGTTCGACTCACAAAAATAGCACGCGCGGAGATACAAATTATGTACTGTTATACATATATCTACAAAAAATTCACTTTCTAGAATTTTATATATTTTCTTGACCGATCTTACCTTCATCCTTTATCCGCTTTTGATGTAGAAGTGTAATATATCTCGTATAGTAATATTTGGTTAAATTATTCACTCGCGAAGAGGAAGAAAGAGAGAGAGAGAGAGAGAGAGAGAGAGAGAGAGAGAGAGAGAGAGAGAGAGAGAGACGTAACGTACGTACGTACGTACGTACGACGTACGTACGTACTACTACTACGTACGTACGTACGGTAACGGTAACGTAACTAACGTTAACGTAAGTAACCG